>NC_136502.1:124731425-124736425 GCF_053919585.1 Euprymna scolopes | reverse complement strand
CCCTTACATTGGTGCAGGTAATCCATAGCTTGCCAATGATTGACCGCACATAAGGAGAACTTTTTCTTCAATTAGACAAAGAGTTTTATTGTAGATGTCCTCATTAAAATCTGCTTCTGGATTGTTAACTTCTTGCCTGTATCTGTGAAGAATGTCTTCAGATATTACATCACGAAAAGCCATCCAGATCTCAAGAGGATTTCTTGGCTCACAGGCTGTTAAAATTATCACAAATAGGCTTCGCAAATTTGAAGGTGATTGAGTGGCACTTGCCTCTCCTACTGCTTGATGCAAGTGATGGTCATTTTCTAGAAGGCCTCGAGCAAGGCACGCTGCTCTGTATGTTTCAAACACCTGACCATTGTATGCTCGCAAATTTTGAAATGAAGTTGGACCAGAAACCTCATTGAGCAACAGGCGTAAGAAATAACACTCCCCTGCTTTTGGACTAATCGTGTAGATTCTCCCAATGCATGGTGCCTTCCATACATCAACATTTTCAGTACCTTCAACTTGTACCCCACGCATTCTTCTCATCCATTTCATTGTCGATTTGTTCCAAGTGTAAAACTCAGGGACTTCTACGTATTTGAGACCCCTTGCAAAGTCATCCTCATGGCAGAGTTGAAAAAATGCTGTCAAAGTTGTGGCAGGCGGTGGACCTTGGGCTCGTTCCAGAGCAGTATCAGCTGAGAACATGACACGCTGCCCATTTTCAAGATGAACAGAAAGTTGTACAATTGGAGGGAAATGTTCATGGATGGGATGTTCCAATATCCTACAGGCTGCCTCTGAACTGCCGACATACCTTGCATTCTGGAACTGCTGGATCTCATCCACAATGTGACTTTGTACTTGGCCTTGTTGGTTAGCTGCTCCATCAGTTCTTTGTAGTTCAAACACTGCTTGATCACATCCTTTATTCACATATTTGAGGACATATTTGATGCTTTGGATCGAGCTGCAAATTTCTACGTTAATGTGAGCGTTGAACTGCTGAAGGAGGACCTTGTTGTACGGAACAATCCACTGGTTTGTTATTTCTTGATTAACATACCGACCATTTCTCTTCATCCTTATTGTACCAGTCTGGCCTCCATCTTCTGGTTTTCTTCGCCTGTACTTGGGGTAAGAGTCTTGGCCTTGCTTGGTACACTGAAGAAATTCTTTTGGGTATTTTTTGGAACATTTGTTGTCAATCATACATGGACAATTTGGATTAAATGGTCCACAAGGTCCATGCACCATATGTGCCATCACTTTAGCATGAAGATCAGGATCTTCCTCTTTGTCAGGGATCTCTGCAGATATGCAGAGATCCATTTTTTCTGGTAGAAGTTTGTCCTCTGGGGCCTGCCAGGTGAGGATGTGTGCATGCGGCAGTCCTCTTTTTTGATATTCAATACTGTACAGGAAAGCCCTCAACCTGCCAAATCCTCCCTTTTTAATAAATTCAAGTAACTTTTTTAGCTTCTGCCTGAAAACCCTGGCAACAATATCTGGACGATCCTGAGGGTCTTGCCCTTGAAGACAATTTTCTGTAATTTCTGTCCACTTTGGATTTGTTGTGAACGTGATGAAGAGGTCGGCTCGGCCCATTCGCCGAACATATGCCATGGCATCACTTTGACGCTCAAACATGTATCGAGGGCCTCCTGTATAAGTTGCCGGAAGTACAACTCGTTGACCAAACTGTTCTGGATTCCCATCCTCCCTAAGAATTGAATCTCTCAAGTTGCTATAATTGTCAGCTCTCAGGGTCTGTTGCTCACGCCTCAGGAACTGTAAACGTTCTGTTTCAATCTTGCAGTACACATCCACCAGCCATTGTTGAAATAGCCTTCGGTACCAGAGAAAATAGTTTCCAGGCCGAGTCATTAAATGGTATGAATAAAATTGCTGTTGGGTAACTTTTCGCCCATTGGATGCCTTCATGTAGATGTTGTAAGATGGAGAACCATAGGGGTACATTAACGGGTACATTAAAGTATCGTAGAGGGGATGTAGTTCGGAGATCCATTTTAATGTATCATTTCTAAAACGCAAGACAATATCCCGGTTAGCTGTTGGTTCATTCTCCATTAATATTCCAATCTCATACGTTGTTGTTGGAGCATTGAATCGCCGTGGATGCTCTTCTTGCGGCCTTCGGTCTTCCCTTATGACAACTTTATGTTCTACCAAGTGTTCTTCTTCAATCCTCTCCTTTGTTGTTTTCAGCTGACAAATAAAGCTGTTGTTCTCATGTAAAAATTCAGTCAGACTTTGGAGAATGTCTCTATTGAGTCTACTGTCACGTCCCCGATTATGTAGTTCCTCTTCCAGACTATCCAAGAAGTAGACTTGAATAAACTTTGCTGTTTCATCTTCAGGTGGTAAAAGACTCCCAATCTGGTGGCAAACCTGGCCTCGAATTCTAAAAGAAGGATTCCACCCATGTACTGTCGCAATTTTGTGACCAAATGATGTCATTGCAAAACAATTGTTATAACTGCGTAGATTTTGCAGAAAATCTTTAGAGATGGGACCATTGCCGGAGAGCAAATCTTGAAGCAACTGAGGCAGTGGTGGAAAGCTATGAAGCACAACTTTGCCAGAAGAACAACAACAACCAGGGGTTTCTCCTTTAAATTTTACAGCTGAGCAATGTTGACATACTTTGTCCATTTTTCCTATATCAGCTGTAGTGAGAGAGTCATTTTTGTTGTAGAGCAATCCTTTTCTATTGCAGTGTTCTATTTCATGGTGTCTCAAAGCAGTCATTCGTTGTCTAGCTGCCTCGTTTTCTGTCAATTGCTGGGGCAAAGTCATACTCTCTCTCCATGCAGCCTCTCGTTGTTGCCCTTGGTATAGGCGAAAGCTTCGTTGGGTTTCCGATTCATTCTGATGTCGTTGAGCCACTCTCAACTGACCTTGTGTACGTCTACTTACCTCATATAATTCATTCGATCGTAATATTGCTTCTCTTTCCAGTGCATATCTTTGCCTTTCTTGAATTTCATCTTGTGATGAATTTAACCGCCTTACAGCATGTCTAGTTCTGTCAGCTTCACGTTGGGTTTCTCTTTCCAAATCTGACAGTCTTGCTCTCCTTTCTCTTTGACGTATCCTGTTAAGTTCTAGACGTCTTTCTCTATCTGAATTGTTTTCATTGGAGCGAATTGCAGCAACTCTTAGTCTATTAGCTTCCAATCTTTCCATTCTTTCTTCCTCACTTTCGTTTCTACTTCGTTTGGGTGGCATAATTTCGGTTTTAAACGGAATTGTTTAACGATATTAATGATTGTAAATTAATTAAGCGTAAAGGAAATGTATACTAACTGAAATGGACGAACTATAAATAATATTTCTGAATAGTACAATTATAAACAATTATATTGTACCTATTTACTATGCCTCCCCACGGGACAGAGTTAGACACCAGGGTCGTTTTTTAACGTGGAGAAAAGGTACAAAAATAAAAATTGTCTCAGTCGTGAAGGATTTCTCCTCCACCGAAAGAGAACAATAAATAGAAGTGCAGCATCTGAAGAACAGATGATACACTTTGATCTTGACCAATTATATTGTAGCAAAAATGAATAAAAGCGACCCACTTGTGACTCATTACTTCCGGGTGTAAACGTCACAGTCTAAAAGTAATAATTAAAAAAAAAAAAGTAAATGTAAAATAAATGTAATACCAACTTAGGTTAACTAATATATGTAAACAATACAATTAAAACAGTTCTATTAAAACAAATAATTACTAAGATCTAGGTAATTGTTAGTCTCATTGTTATGGTTTTAAAGAAAAAAATGTGTAAAAAAAAGTTCTGCTTTTGTGAGTACGTGTATTTCTTTTAAATTACATAACCTTTTTATTTTATTATTTATATCTCTTTTAAATTTATATATTTTGTTAGTAAACTGGAAGAAATTCAGTTGAATAAAACCTTGTTCGTGTTCTTTACGTTAAACTCATATTTTTATAAAAGGTTCATCCGGTTTAAAGAAAGCACTAAGTTTAAATAAGACTGGAAATAACTAATTCAATATATAAATAGAAAAATGAAATAAATATAAGCTTTAAGTCTTAAGATAGTAATAATCAAAATGTAATAAATTATTTGTAGTTCAAATCTATGATAAGACAGGCTTTCGAAATAGGCTCGACCAGAAAGATTAAATTGGAACGAAATTATAATCTCCGTGCCATTTTCAAAACAACCCCACAAAAGTAACGGTATCCTGCAGTTGGTTAAATGACAATGGTTGTAAGAAAAATGTAAAAGAAAATGCGCTTATCTGTTTATTTTGACCTGTTTTATTTAATTAAAAAAACATTGGCTATAACTGGAAGAGAGCGTTATGTTTTGGGGGTTGTTTAAAAAATAGAATGGAAATAAAGTTAGTTCCGTTTTAATTGTGTTTAATTGCGGCAAGCGCTAACAAAATCGAAAAATCACTGTTTACATTCGAAATGTTAACTTTTATAGGTTTACAGGTTTGCTGACAAGGCTGGGGGTGTTTAATACAATTATTTTACTAAATTGATTTTTTTCATTTAAAAATAAAATTATTTCTTTTTTAATAAAGTTTTATTTTAAAATATTTGTTTTTGTTTATTTATATAAAATTACGATAGTTGAATTGTATTCTTTCAATTATATTGGCAAGTAAAATATAAAAGATTAAAACGGAACGAAATTGAAATTTCCATTACATTTTCAATACAATCCCAAAACATAAAGCTTTGCTCGCCAATGAATTGTTTTGATAATATACGTAAAGTGAAATAAATCGAATATAAAATTAAATGAAAATATATTAAATAATTAAATGTTAAATAGATTTTGTAAATAGTACAGTTGAAATGATTAGAATATTTCCAATATGTAATAAGGTCCAGGTAATTAGTTAAAGAGATTTAATATAATGTGATATGCAAATGAACATAAGTCATTCGATATGGGGGTGGTTTGTAGACTAGTATATAAAGAAATTAGGCATAGATTCTT
>NC_136502.1:124534063-124726563 GCF_053919585.1 Euprymna scolopes | reverse complement strand
TCAGACATGACCGAATTTTCCATAGCTACCAACGTAATAGATGTACTGAGACTAAAGCTCCTTTCTGGAACGCCAGCAACCACTGCAAAAGAGTAATAAAAAATGCAAGAGAGCTATATGCCCAGTCTGTTAAATCCAAGGTAGCTGATCAGCGGCTTGGTTCCCACCAGTTCTGGCAACTAGCAAATAGGATCTTGAGCAGAAGCGTGCGTTCTATCCCAACTATCATCAATTGACCTGAGGTCATCTCGTCAGCATCAAACAAGGCCAGACTATTTGCCAAGAACTTTGCAGCTAATTCTACCCTATGGGACAATGACCATCAACTCCCCGTATTTCCTCCTATAACAGACAACACGCTATGCAACATACAAATATCTGTGCGTGAGGTTTCCAAGCTAATCAAGAACCTTGATTCCAGTAAAGCAACTGGCCCTGAGGGCATTCCAGTTATAGTGTTGAAAAAGCTCCAACCAGAAATTGCCCCCATACTTACAAAACTGTTTAAGCGTTGCCTTAAGGAGAAGTGCTTTCCAACACCCTAGAAAACCTCATCAGTATGCCCTGTATTTAACAATTCAGGTGAAAAGTCATCTCCCTCTCAGTACAGACCAATAAGTCTCCTGTGTGTCAAGAGTAAGTTGTTGGAATCCATATTAAATAAAGAAGTAGTCAAACACCTCAACAGAAACAACCTTCTTAGTGACATGCAATATGGTTTCCGCTCTGCAAGATCTACAGCAGATGTGCTGACAGTTATATCTCACAGGATTAGTGAATCTCTTGACAAAGGTTTCCTTTCCAGGGCAACTGCTCTTGACATATCGAAGGCTTTCGGTAAGGTATGGCATAAGGGCCTACCTCACAAGATTTACAGCTACGGTATTACTGGAAATGTTTTCTCAATCATTAAATCATTTCTCTCTGATAGGTTCATAAGAGTAGTGGTTGATGGGCAGAAATCAGAGGCCCACAGTATTAATGCTCGAGTCCCCCAGGGGTCCATCCTTGGCCCAACTCTCTTCCTGATCTACATCAATGATCTCCCAAAACACATAATTAAATCATTCGTTGACATCTATGCTGATGACACGACCATCTATGGCAACACATCAAAGGCTGTAAATGACAAAGTTCTCTGTGATTCTCTCTCCTCTGATCTTGAGCGCGTGGTTCAGTGGGGGAAGACGTAGCTGGTTACTTTTAATGCATCTAAAACCAAACTTCTATCTTTAAATCCCCATCTAGCATCAATTGAAATGGATGGCTCTCGTCTTGGGGAGGCTCCATGTTTTGACAAGCTTCTGGATTTGACCTTTACTCCTGATCTGAAATGGAACACGTACATCAAATCTGTTGCCAGGGACGCTGGGAAAATGGTGGGATCCTTCTACCACTCCAAAAGATATCTCGCTACTGATGCAATTCTCTATCTGTATAAAAGCCAAGTACATCCAAGGATTGAGTACTGCTGCCATATCTGGGCAGAAGCTGCTAAAAACAGCCTATCCTGCCTTGACAAAGTACAAAATAGACTTCGTGGTTTAGTGGGGGATGCCTTTTCTCTTCCCTGCAACCTCTCTCCCACAGAAGAGATGTTGTGAGCCTGTCTTTATTTTATCGTTATTTCCATGGCAGGTGCTTGTCTTAGCTCCAATCCCTTGTCCCCCCTCGCCAATCTTTCACGAGAAACACCCGTCTGGCTGAAACTACTGTTAATAATTTTCCCCACTCTTTATCTGTGCCTAAATCCAAACGTAGATTCCATGAACAAAGCTTCTTTCTCAGAAGTGTACGATTGTGGAACTCTCTTCCGTTCGCCTTTTTCCCACCTGACTACAACTTGGATGTCTTCAAGTCCAACATAAACAAACTCCTGACAAACTGCCCCCTTTACTAAGACACTCTATCAAATCTCCAATACTAATGATTACTACAATACTATCTCATTGATCACCACTTATCAAGGCCTCCGGGCCTTGATAAGTGGTGATCCCCTTGTAAAAAAAAAAAAAAAAAAAAAAGATTTGACCATATGCAGGGCAGTTTCCATGAAAATGTGAGAATGAACAGATTCTACATTTTTTATTTTGTCGTTACTGTAGTTATTATTTGAAGAGTGTGGTAAGTCACTTCCGGATCGTTGTTGTGGTTGATTAGTATTTTCCTTTTTTACAGATTTTTTTTTGTAAAGTTCACCGCTTTTAATTCTTTCTGTAATACTCCCAGTCTTTGTTTAGTTGATTCAGCCGTTCGACCCACTTTTATAGCTCTTTCCAAAGTTAAATCATATTCAGCCAATAGTTTTTCTTGTAAACGTGAGTCATTAGTAACTTTTATTATTAAATCTCTCATTAAACTTTCACAGAGTTCACCAAATTCACATTCTTGGCTGAGTGTTTTTATCCTAGTATTGAACTCACCAAACGATTCCGCGTCTTCCTGATGAGCAGTGGGAAACGGAAAACGAGAGAGTGTTACATTTCTTCGAGGGTTACAAAATTCTTCAAATTTGTCTAAAACTGTTGCAAATTTAAGGCTGTCTTCCTCAGTTTGAAAATCAAAGTTTCTATAAATTCTGCGGCCTTGTTTGCCTAGACATTGCAAAAGAATGCTTGTTTTAACTTCATCACTTTTCTCAAGTTTTTCCGTTGCCGTTAAATATATTTTAAGGTCTTGTTTAAAAACCTTCCAGTCTTCAGAAAGATTTTCTGGGGAAAAATCAGGTGGAGGAGGCGGAATAAAATGCGAATCCATTTTATTTATTTATTTTTATTTAATTATTATTATTTTTTTTTTCTGTCAACAAAGCAAATGGGTTCTAAACTTCTGACACCATGTTGTATACATACATCATTATGTATGTGATTTATATAAGCAAAGTTTATCTATTTGTGAGTGTGACAATAAAATAAGTTTGTCTTACCGTGCAGATATTTATTTAATATCATTAGGAGTGAGTAGAGATCAGGATGTCCTGTGGAAGAGATATGAGAAAAGAGATTGACTCCGAGTAATTTTTAAAACAAAAACATCTTTTATTCCCAGTACGCTATCTTATCGGAAGCCCTAGCTACCACAAGTATCCTCAACTGTCAACCCGCAGTAAATATCTTTTGTATATATATATGTATATATATATACATATATAACAATGTGGACGTTTGCAGTTAGAGCAGTGGTTCTCAACCACTGTGCCACGCCACACTTATGATTACTAGTGTGCCATGAAAAGATTAGAATTAGAAATAATTTCATTTCTTCTTAATCATGACATCACTTGCTGAATTTTAACTCTAAATAAAAAAGCCATCAAAATCTTACTGCAATTCTCAACTTTATATTTATGTAAACTTCAAATTGTAAACTAAATAACATTAGAAATAAAAAATGTGAAAAACTTTAAAACATTGAAAAAGAGTTAAGAATGTCTCTTTCACACAGATTCAAATAATGCAGCTTCTTTTGATAGATTAACAAACTAAAACAATGGTTTCAAACCAACCAATGTGCGGTGGGATAATTACTCGTGTGCCGTGATGAGATAATAATAAGATAAAAACATTTAATTTCTTAATCAATTCTCTTAATCTGCAATTCTCTTAATCTGCAATTCTCTTAATCTGCAATTCTCAACTTCATATTTATGTGAACTGCGAATGTTTTACCTAAACAACATTAAGAATGCATTGCAGCAGTAGTTAAAAAACACCAGGCACAACTGTCCCACTGACTTTCACTATTATTATTCTATACCAGATATTGAATATAGGAAATGTTGATTCCTGTGAATAAAAATTCTTATTATATGATCTTTGTTTATTTTTATTTTATTGCAAAAAAGCTTTATGAGTAGAAAATAATAATTTTTTATGACAGGTGTGCTGCAAACATTTAAATAAACTTAAGTGTGTCGCCATGTAAAAAAGGTTGGGAACCATTGGTCCAAACTGATGATGAGTGCTCACCTCCTCCGCTGGGACATTTAAAACTGACCACAGTACTGTAAAAATTAAATGTATTCCTTCAATATAATTTACAAAGAAAAATAAAATTATAAAATATAAATACATAAAATAACATTTGTCGTTTATGTTCATTTTTAAAGAAGCCATCAAAATGACAAATGGGAAAATGGTGGGATCCTTCTACCGCTCCAAAAGATATCTCACTACTGATGCAATTCTCTATCTTTATAAAAGCCAAGTACGTCCAAGGATGGAGTACTGCTGCCACATCTGGACAGGAGCTGCTAAAAACAGCCTATCCTGCCTTGACAGAGTACAAAATAGACTTTGTGGTTTAGTGGGGGATGCCCTTTTCTCTTCCCTGCAACCTCTCTCCCACAGAAGAGACGTTGCAAGCCTATCTTTGTTTTATCGTTATTTCCATGGCAGGTGCTCGTCTGAGCTCCAATCCCTCGTCCCCCCTCGTCAATCTTTCACGAGAAACACCTGTCTGGCTGAAACTACTGTCAATAATTTTCCCCACTCTTTATCTGTGCCTAAATCCAAACGTAGATTCCATGAAGAAAGCTTCTTTCTCAGAAGTGCACGACTGTGGAACTCTCTTCCGTTTGCCTGTTTCCCACCTGACTACAACTTGGATGTCTTCAAGTCCAACATAAACAAACTCCTGACAAACCGCCCCCTTAAGTAAGGCACTCATACAAAACCCCCAATACTAATGATTGCTACAATACTATCTCATTGATTATTGTACACGCAATAACCCTTATCCGTGAGTGGCCTTTGGGCCTTGATAAGTGGTGACCCCCATGTAAAAAAAAAAAAAAAATCTACAGTTCTCAATTTCGTTCCTATGTGAACTGGGAATTTTTTGTACCTAAACAACAGTAAAAATAAAAACGTGAAAAACTTAAAAATATTCAAAAAGAGTTGAGAGTGTGTATCTCTCACATTCGCCCACACATTGCAGCAGTAGTTAAAAAGCACCAGGCACAACTATCCCACTGACTTTCACCATTATTATTCTATACCAGATATTGAATCGAGGAAATGTTGATTTACGTGAATAAAAATTATAAATTATAAATTTTTTATTTAAATTATAAATAATAAATATATTATAAATATATTTTTTTTATTTTATTTTATTGCAAAAAGGCTTTCTGGCAAGAAGAATTGTAATTCAGTTGGAATCTGATTGTAGTTGGTCACGGACTCAAAAAGTTGGAATCTCAACTTTGACTCGAATGGGTTTAAAAAAAAATGCCCCTTATTGTTAAAATAAATAAGATTCTATTTTCATAAGAAAACATTGTAGCTTATTTATCACAAGCATTCGATTAAAGCACAGTGATCCCACCAGTAATGATGCCAGTAAAGATGCCAGTAATGATGCAGACAAAGAACCTGAAAGAAAATTCATCAGCCAATGCTATATTTTCGGAGGAATTAAATCAACATTTGATCCCAAACAAAAAGTGGCTAACCAGAATCAAATACTGATTTGCTTTTATAAACTACTAGCGAGGGGTACCCGGCGTTGCCCGGGTGTTTGGAGGTGTGTGGGGGGGGGGGGGGGTTAAAAAAAAAAGTAAGTATGGGATCGAACCCGAACCCTTGAGGCAAAGTTGTAAATTAAAGTGTGAAAAAAAACGTGCGACGTTAACCATTGCCCCACCACGAGATGCTAACGGAAACACGCTTGAATTTATTTAATTACTTGGATTTAGCAGGTGCCCATTTTAATGAGTTAATGAGGTCAAGTTTGACTGTGGGATAGCATTCATTTACTGCTGAACGCTTTTTTTTCCCTCCCCCAAGATGTTATAGGAAAAAGACTAACCCACATGCGGCGAGCGACAAATGTTGAATATTTATCTTCCCCAAATCGAGCAAATTAAATAGACAGGCGAGCTTCGTTGTTAACTGTGAGATATTACAGATTATATGTGATATAAAATGTTTTAAAAAGTTGTGAAGCGAGCGACCACTTCTCTGAAAAAAGCCTTTTGTTGACATACAGAAAAAGCGAACACACATGCATACATACATACATGCATACATACATTTTCGCTTTTATATTTATAGACGAGAGGCATTTATAAAGTAATGCCTCCTATTTTTTAATCCACACAAATGGATCAGAGAGGATTGCAAATTGCATTGTTATGATGACTGAACTTATGAATTCATAACTTGAAAATTGCATCTTCTATTGCAGATATTTACGGTGTGAACCTCTAAAAAAGTTACTCCTGTCATGAATGTATGTCACAAGCAGAGCTGTGTCATTGAATTCTTCCATGCAGAAAAAAACAACATTCGCCGGCGCCTGTTGAACGTTTGCAAAGCTGATGCAGTTGATGTCAGCACAGTTAGGAGATGGATTCGTTGATTTCTGAGTAGCAAGAGATGTGAGTAACAAAGTGCGTATTGGATGCCTATGCACAGCCACCACTTCATCGCTGGCAAAAGTGCATTGAGAATGGTGGTGACTATGTAGAAAAATAAGTTCTGAAGAACAAAAGGTCACTCGTTTTAATGGCACCACTCCTGTCTTCATAGCTTTTCAACATTTTTTAAATAAAAAAAAAAATAGGATGCATTACTCTTGGAAAGACCCTCATATATCATTTTTTAAATATTTTTTTGTTTCGAACAATGGAAAGTAACTCTGTACTGACGAATACAGAATTATGTCCCTTTTTAAGAATATTTTCTGGAAGGAATTAAATCTTGTTAAATTTTACTTGTAGCTAGCAGTACTCGCTAACCGGCGTCGCCCGGTGAAAGCATGCCCCCCCCACTTGCAAAAAATTATAGTCCTGTTGTTGTTGTTGTTGCTGCTGCTGCTCCCCAACCCCCAACTGCCAACCTCCTAATATTACGAACAGCTTTCAGAATAGACCCCCCCCCAACTCCTCATGTAAACAATTTTTTAAAGGTTAGTTGTTTGTTGGTCTACCAGGCTACATTTAACCAAAATAAGAAAAGAAAGAAATGAAATGAAATATTTTGTTTTTTTATGTTTCTAATGTACCCCCCACCTCACCCCAATTTAATTTGTTCTATTTTTGTGTTAGTTTTGTTCATGAAATTTTTGTGTTAGTTTTATTCATGAAATTTTTGTGTTAGTTTTGTTCATGAAATTTTTGTGTTAGTTTTGTCCATGAAATTTTTGTGTTAGTTTTGTCCATGAAATTTTTGTGTTAGTTTTGTCCATGAAATTTTTGTGTTAGTTTTGTCCATGAAATTTTTGTGTTAGTTTTGTTCATGAAATTTTTGTGTTAGTTTTGTTCATGAAATTTTTGTGTTAGTTTTGTCCATGAAATTTTTGTGTTAGTTTTGTTCATGAAATTTTTGTGTTAGTTTTGTTCATGAAATTTTTGTGTTAGTTTTGTTCATGAAATTGTTAGGTAAAAGTACAGAATGGTCTCATAAAAAAATTTAATTTCTGCCAAAAAAGAATCCATTAAATTTTCCTCCTGCCCCGTTGCCAAAAAAAAAAACAATAAAAATAAAGAAAAAATTGTCATGTTTTGCTTTGTCCCCTACCCCTCAATCACCAAACTTTAAAGAAATGGTAGGGGTGACATGTCTCGTTGAACGCTAGGTGGTCAAAAAGTATGTGTGCGCATTTTTTTTTTATTACATTTTCACCCCAAACAAGGCAGATTGCCATTTTGTTGTAAGGGGCTACTATCAGGGACATAGGCATCAGGGGTACTATGTGGGGAGTTGGGCAACAAGCTGTTGGTTCATGTTACACTTGAACTTCTGCATGTCAGCACAGTTGGGGAAGCAGGGACCCAGAAGGGAATTCCAAAGTCCAGCGGTTCTGGGGAATAAACTACTGGAGTAGAAGGCTCTCTTACATCTAGGGATCTCTACTGTGTAGGGAGTGGGATTTAGCTGCTTGTCGGATTTGTCGGGAGTATTTACGTCAAGGGGGGACAGGTGCTTGCAGTTCGTCAGAGCATTCATCGTTAAAGTACTTGTAGAACAGGCAGAGGGATGCAACGATTCGTCGATGGGACAGAGGCTGAAGTTTAGATGACAGTTCAGGACCTATCAGGTTGGCAACTCTCTTTTGAACCCTGTCCAGGAGTGAGAGACTAGTAGCAGATGCACCAGCCCAAATATGACAACAATACTCCATACATGGGCGAATGGTGGCCTTATAGAGGTACAGGATACTTTTGGGCGTTAGTATCTTTCTCGCACGATAGACAGAACCTACCTTCTTCGCAGCAGTCCTGGCGATACTCTCAATGTAATTGTTCCAACTCATGTTTCCTGTGAGCGTTAGGCCGAGGAGTTTAAAAGATAAAGTCATATAGGAAAGTGATCCCCCACTCTAATAAGTTAAATTTTATTATGAAAAGTTGTGCTTTCATATAATTCATAAAGGCGAGGCTAAAAAAAGTAGATTTTAATATTTTTATGGGTTAAACAGCGATGGGTCACGGCGTAAAATATACTGTTGTTTTAATGTCCCTCTCCGTGTTTCTCTCTCTCTGTGCTGATACAATAATTTAATCTCTCTATCTTTCTGTGTTTCTCTCTCTGTCTGCCGAGACAATCATTTTAAAATCTCTCTCTCTCTCTCCCTGTCAATCTGTTTTTCTCACTTCAGTTATTTCTTGTATTTAGCAGTTAATGTTTTTTGTATTAACTGCAATACTTGTTTACAATAATGTTAGATACCACCGTAAGAAAAAGAAACAAATAATAAATATTGGGCAATCGACAATACCCCCACTATCAAACAATCACGAGGTTGTTTGCACAGCAACTGAGAAAGCTAACATGCTTGCCCATCAGTTTGCCTCAAACTTTACCTTGGACCAAGTAAGCCATTCCCTCCCCGATTTTCCTCTGTGGGTAGAAACCACGCTAGATGATCTAAAGATCACGCCCTCCCAAATACATGATGTCATAAAAAACCTAGACGCCTCAAAAGCATGTCGATCTGGTCCCATCCCGGCTGTGCTATTAAAAAAATGCTCCGCTGAGGTTGCTCCTGTTCTCTCTAAACTCTTTAATAAATGTCTTAACGAATCTTGCTTTCCTGGTTGCTGTAAAACTGCTTCTGTGATACCAGTTTACAAAAACTCTGGCAAAAGAACTGACCCATTAATTATTAGACTTCTCCCTCTTTTTGCCAAAATATTTGAGTCCTTAATTAATCAAGCCCTAGTCCACCACCTTACAGCTGCTAAACTTCTGTCAGACCACCAATATGGATTTAAGCAAGCCCGTTCTACTGCAGATATTCTAACTGTAATCTCTGAACGTTTATACCAAGCAGTGGATAAGGCAGGGGAGGAGAGGGCAGTAGCCCTAGATATATCTAAAACTTTTGACAGGGTATGGAACGATGGTCTTCTCATGAAAATAAAATCCTATGGTATTACTGGACGAATGCTTAACATAATTAGGTCCTTCTTAAATGAGAGAAGAAATCCGGGTTGTCCTCGATGGGCGTATGTCCAAAAAATTTGATATAAATGCGAGTGTACCTAAGGGATCGATCCTTGGACCTTTATTATTTCTGATATTCATAAATGAGTTACCTGATAAAATTGTCTCTGAGATGGGTATATTTGCCAACGACACCATGCTCTATAACGGGCACGTGGGGAAAACTAATGAGCACATATCTAAGGTAATGGCCGAAACGCTAGAGGAAGATCTTCAGTCTGTAGTGGAATGAGGTCATAAATGGATGGTAACATTCAACGCTGCCATGACAAAGTTCGTTTCCTTTAATAATTACATTAAACCTTACCAACCACCAATAGTTATGGCTAGAAATACTTTACCTGGGAGCATTTTGTTCAAGCTCCTTGGTTTAACATTCACAGGAAACATGAGTGTGAATAGATACATAGAGATCATTGCTAAGGCTGCTGCAAAGAAAGTGGGCTCTCTCTATTGTGCTAGAAAGTTACTTATGCTTGAAAGTATCATGTCCCTCTACAAAGCCACCGTTCTCCCATGTATGGAGTACTGCTGTCACATTTGGGCTAGTGCATCTGCTACAAGTCTCTCACTCCTGGATAGGGTTCAAAAGGTCCTAAACTGTCATCTAAACTTCCTAAACTGTCATCTAAACTTCAGCCCCTGTCCCACCGACAAAATGTTGCATCCTTCTGCCTGTTTTACAAGTATTTTAATGGTGGATGCTCTGACGAACTACAAGCAAACCCGACAAGCAGCAAAGTCCCACCCCTACACATTTGAGATCCCTAGATGTAAGAAAGCCTTTTACTCTAATAGCTTCTTCCCCAGAACTGCAGGACTTTGGAATTCTCTTCCAGTTTCCCGCTTCCCCAACTGTACTGACATGCAGAAGTTCAAATGTAATGAGAACAGACATCTTGCTGCTAAACTCCCTACATAGTACCCCTGCAACTTAGGCCCCTGATAGTAGCCCCCTACATCAAAGTGGCAATATGTCTTGTTTGGGGTGAAAATGTAATAAAAAAATGTTTAAAAAATGCAACCCCTCTCTCTCTCTCTCTCTGCCGATACGATGACCTCATCTCTCTCTGTATCTCTCTTTCAGTCTGTTTCTTTTGCTTCGGTTCTGTTTTTCTATATCTACCTTTCTCAGTTTCTCTATCTCCCTCCAATGACACAGAGAGAAAGAGGGGGGGGAAAGCTGGTTTGCGAAGCAAAGAACTTCGTTGAGGTGCAGAAATCGCTTTATTTAATATAAAAATCTGACCTCCTCTAGCGATAGTCATCATATTGGATAAAATAAAAAATAAATAAAAATAAAAAATAAAAAATGAATAAAAAAATAAATCAATAATAATGATAATGGTGTTTATCAAATCCTGTGTTTGTTTACAATATCACACCAGCTGATATTTGGGCTTGACAATGAATGCCCTGGAAATGTCACTTCTGATTAATGTTTAGTTTTCAAATATGCAAACAAAGAAATGATTTGTGACGATTTTAAATGGTGTCTCTTCTTTTATCATAAATTGAATTCATTAATAAGAAAAAAATAAAATAAAATGGCGAGGTACACTCAGGTTTGAACAGGGGATCATTCGATCTGTAGTTGAATGGTTTATCACTGAACAACTCTACATGAAATAAATCTGTTTTTTTTAAGAAATGATTTGCTGAGATTTTATCATTTCTCTTGGCAGGTGTAATGTAAAATATTCCTCTGTAAAAATTCTTTTTTTATCTATAAGAAAGACTATTTTTAAGATTGTCTTTTTTTGATACTTATCGGATAAATTTCTGTACAAAACATATCTAAGGACACCGCAATGAACAAAATTAAAAAAAAAAAAAATCTTTTTTCATAATTTTTGGAATTTTTACTAATTTCGACATGGCACGTCATCATGTAATAGTGTTGTAACCTAAAATGTGTTTGTAGTGCCCACTTTGTTTGGCCGGAACAAATCTCCGGAAGAGACATCCTTATAGCAATCACCATTTTCAACACACATGCGTATGAAGTACGCGTAAAGATACAACATCGTGATTTGTTCATTTGCAAACATGCAATAAAGGACTATGTTATGCATGCAGCAATACAACAAATAGTCCGGAACATTGTGGAACATGCATGTATAAGCTTTTGCGCATGTAAATCAAATCAGTTCAGGATGCAGTTTCACATGCAAGACGCATACGTTTTAATAATTATTTACTTTTCCCTTCAAAAAGTAACCATGCGTGTTCCCTCTCAACATGAAAATCTGTAATCATGAACTCTTGCATTTTCTTTGAGACACACATCAACAAGGATTGTCTAATGAATACTTGTCGCAAAAAACGTTGACGTTGAAATGATTTGAATTACTTTTTCATAAACATGTTAGTAAATGTCATTTTTTTTTTCATAAACATGTTAGTAAATGTTAGCAAATGTCATTTTATCTCATTTTGCATTATGGAAAGTACCATACCTAACGAGAATTAAATATTTTTTAAATAGTTAATTTAAAAAATATTTTTGGAGTAGTTAATTTAAATATAATAATAGTTGTTTCGAGCTGCTGTTTACATAGGTATCTCTCTTTTTTTCATTTTTCTTAAACTTTTTCTTCTAGGGGATGGGACATCCAACCAGATGTCTGACATTTACCCCTATTTTAGTGAGTCCAACCAAGAGATCTTTTCAGGATTCTAGCCGTCCCTTTCAGTGCAATCGTTTGTATTTCACTTGCACTTGGTTCACCGGGTATGCTTGCTATGTACTTTTAAAGTTCTTTTTTATAAGCCCAGTTGCTCCTATGATGACTGGTATAATTGAAACGTCTTTTAATTTCCAATTTCGTTTCATATCATACATAAGTCCTTGATACTTTGTTATCTTTTCCCTCTCAACTCTGTTAAGCCCTGTATCATTGGGTACACTGACCTCTATTACGGTCGCTTTTTTGTTTGCTCTATCCCAAATCACTATATCTGGTTTAACAGCTGCATTTTTTTTTCCCTCCAAAAAGTAACCACGCGTGTTTCCTCTGAACATGAAAGTTCCTGATTATGAACTTCTGCCTTTTTTTTTCCAGACACACATTTACAAACCTTGACGTTGACATGATTTGAATTACATTTTAATAAATGTCATTTTATCCCAGTACAGCCATCTCGAATTCTTTGTTTGATGTCATTATTTTTCCAAAGTTGTTCATGCCTTTTAAATTTATATGGATGTGACTCGGTAGGGCCTTTCTGTAAAATGGGAGATCTCGTGAAATTTATGTTTAATGGTCCCAGTGATATTCTACCGCTTTCGACTTATTGATATCATTGTATCTGCAACCTGAATCTTTAATATCGACAGATTCTAACTATGAATTAGAGAACACATATTCACACCCTACAATCCTAGAAATTTATTTGAAATCCCATTATATTGCACAAGCACCTTCTTTTTTTTTTTTTTGCATAAGTTTAAATTCAATTGCATTGGTTGGGAAGACGATAGCAACAACTTTATAATGCTAAAATGCTTGAAGATGAAAGTTGAGGACTCCATGCAATCTTCACAACTTTTTGAAGCAATGGTTGACGAAAAAAACAAAAACATGTCAAAGTGTCAGAGAAATGTCTAAGGCACTTGATATCAGGATTGGAGACAAGTTACTAAAGCGAAACACCTAAATATGTGCAACATGATCGCGATGAATAAATTTTTGTTGATGAAATCAGTGATTTTTTTTTTTTGTAATAAAAGAGACAAAGTTTACTTGATGACGGCATCCAGTTTATAAATCAGAAATTCACAAATCAGACAAATAATCAGTACTTGTGCATTATAATTGGATATCAAAGAAATATATTTTAAATATAAAACACTATTACGTAATTACGTGTTATGTTGAAATCAGTAAATATTCCAAAAATTACGGAAAATGACTGATTAGAAAAAAATTACAAAAAAAAAAAAAACATTATTCAATAATGCAGTTTCATCGGTTTCTCCTATCGTGTCCAATTCCGTAGGACAAACCGACTTATCTCCCTTGTTTTTATCTAACTTTAGTTCTTTCAAATTAAAAAATGATAGATCGATCGTAATTTTTATTGTAAAAAATAATTTTAGCAGATTTTTTATTCAATCATTTTTCGTAATTTTCACTAATTTCAATCTGACACGTAATTACATAATAATATTTTTTTTACTTAAAAGGCAGATGATTCTTCATTATTGGAGCAAAATTCGAAAATCTAAAAATTAAATTTCAAGTAAAACTAATGGTATCTACTTAATTGTTGATTTAAAAAATATTTTTTAAATTAACTATTTAAAAAATATTTTTTAAATTAACTATTTAAAAATTATTTTTTAAATTAACTATTTAACAAATATTTTTTAAATTAACTATTTAAAAATATTTTCAAATAGTTATTTAAAAAATATTTTTAAAATTAACTATTTAAAAAATATTTTCTAAATTAACTATTTAAAAATATTTTTTAAATTAACTATTCAAAAAATATTTTTGAATTAACTATTTAAAAAATATTTTTTAAATTAACTATTCAAAATATATTTTGTAAATTAATTATTTAAAAATATTTTCTAAATTAACTATTTAAAAATATTTTTTAAATTAACTATTTAAAAAAATATTTTCTAAATTAACTATTTAACAAATATTTTTTAAATTAATTATTTAAAAATATTTTTTAAATTAAGTATTTAAAATATATTTTCTAAATTGACTATTTAAAACATATTTTCTAAATTAACTATGTAAAAATATTTTAAAATAGTTATTTAAAAAACATTTTTTGAATTAACTACTTAAAAACTACTTTCAAATAGTTATTTAAAAAATATCTTTTAAATTAACAATTAAAAAACATTTTTTAAATTAACTATTTAAAAATATTTTTTAAATTAACTATTTAAAAAATATTTTCTAAATTAACTATTTAAAAAATATTTTTTAAATTAACTATTTAAGATATATTTCTTAAATGAACTATTTAAAAAATATGTTCTAAATTAACTATTTAAAAAATATGTTCTAAATTAACTATTTAAAAATATTTTAAAATTAACTATTTAAAATATATTTTCTAAATTAACTATTTAAAAAATATTTTTTAAATTAACTATCTAAAAAATATTTTCTTAATTAACTATTTCAAAATATTTTTTAAATTAACTATTTAAAAAATATTTTTTAACTTAATTATTTAAAAAAATTTTTTAAATCAACTATTTAAAAAATATTTTCTAAATTGACTATTTAAAAAATATATTCTAAATTAACTATTTAAAAAATATTTTCTAAATTAACTATTTAACAAATATTTTTTTAATTAACTATTTAAAAATATTTTTTAAATTAACTATCTAAAAATATCTTCTAAATTAACTATTTAAAAAATATTTTTAAATAACTATTTAAAAAATATTTTTAAAATTATTTAAAAAATATTTTTTAAATTAACTATTTAAAAATATTTTCTAAATTGACTATTTAAAAAATATTTTCAAATAGTTATTAAAAAATATATTTTAAATTAACTATTTAAAAATATTTTTTAAATGAACTATTTAAAAAATATTTTTAAATTAACTATTTAAAAAATATTTTCTAAATTAACTATTTAAAAATATTTTTTAAATGAACTATTTAAAAAATATTTTTAAAATTAACTATTTAAAAATATTTTTAAATTAACTATTTAAAAAATATTTTTGAAATTAACTATTTAAAAAATATGTTCTAAATTAACTATTAAAAAAATTTTTTTTTAATTAACTCTTCAAAAATATTTTTTAAATTAACTATTTAAAAAATATTTTCTAAATTTACTATTTAAAAATATTTTTTTAATTTACTATTGAAAAATATTTTTTAAATTAACTATTCAAAAAACATTTGTTAAATGAACGATTTAAAAAATATTTTCTAAATTAACTATTTAAAATATTTTTAAATGAACTATTTAAAAAATATTTTTTAAATTCACTATTTAAAAAATATTTTCTAAATTAACCATTTAAAAAATATTTTTTGAATGAACTATTTAAAAAATATTTTTTAAATTAACTATTTAAAAAATATTTTTTAAAGTAACTATTAAAAACATATTTTTTAAATTAACTATTTAAAAAATATTTTTTAAATTTACTATTTAAAAAATATTTTCTAAATTAACTATTAAAAAATATTTTTTAAATTAACTATTTAAAACATATTTTTTAAATTAAGTATTTAAAAAATATTTTCATATAAAAATAACATTTATTTATTTGCAGACTGTTATGTTCATTGTCATAATTGTTTCACCACGTTTTGGCCAACTTATCTTCTTCCCTTCTTCAGGTGATTAATCATGATAGGATAGGAATGCTGAGTCTTATAACTGTATCCTCAGTAATTGCTGCTGTCCATAGTTGTCGTTGACTCACCAATAGAAAACCATACATAGAAAAAAATATTCTAATTAAAAAAATAAGTACTTTGATTTAAAAAAAAAATTTGAAACATTTTTAATTATTTAGAAACCATTTTGATTTTCTGATGTGATAATAATTTTTTTAAAAATGGTGTTACTTCTACAGTATAATAGGATTTCAAATTTTAGGTAACAACTACATCACATAATTATGTGTTTTATCGAAATTCGTAAAAATGATGGAATAGAAAAATAAAATTTTTTCAAATTATCGAATTTTATTTGTGGAGTTCTCAAAATGCAGGGGAGGTAACTGCAACGTATGATTTTGACAAATGTGCCATTTCAAAATAGAAAACAGCAAATCGCAAATATCAATGTTTTTTTCATGAAAAAAAATTATTCTAGCAGATCTTATATTTATTTTTCGTAAATTTGTGGCATGACACATCAGTAAATGGTATTTTTACATAAAATGCATTTTTTTAAAAATCTCATTATACAAGGTGCCTTAAATAAGTTCCTAGACTTTTTTTTTTGTATGGGCACTTTTATTGATAGTACACACAAGAAACTCTTGTCCCCTTCAAAGTAATCTCCTCCGTCTGCAATGCACTTGTTGTACCATTCCAACAACTTTTGGAAAGCCCCATGGAAGTCCTCTTGTGTGAGCGTGTCAGTGACCCTCGTCAAAGCGTCTTTCATCTCTTAAATTGGCTCATAATGACAAGCCTCTAAGGTTTTCATTGAGCTTAAAGAATAACCAAAAGTCACAGGAAGCAAGGCCTAGACTAGGGTGGGTGAGGAATTGTCTTGGTCATAACATCTTTCTTTCTGATCTTTTCTGAGCACTCTTGAGATAAACTTTATAAAATCTTCCACATCTTCAGTTTCTCGCAAATAATTGTGTACAGTTCCCACACTGACATCAAACTGTACATTTATTGTCTCTATAGACACATGATGGTCCTTATCCATGAAATTCTTTATTTGGCCAATCAACTCTTGTGTTCTGACTTCCTTACTTCTCCCACACCTCTCTTTATCCTTCACAGACTCCCTGCCTTCCTTGAACTTCTTATGCCACTCAAAAACTGATGTTCAATTCATGCAAGATGGTGCAAAAGCATTCCATATGTTTCTGGGACATTTTTTTTTTTCAAAGTTTAAAACAGAATTGTATTGCATATCATTCTTCTAAAGTGTCCTCACGTCTAGATTGCATTTTTGACATTTACCAGCTGTGACAATCAGGCTTTAGTAGAGTGTATTCCAATTCCTTTGAACCTGAAATCATAAAACTTGGTCAGTCATCTCATAAGATGTATAGCAATAACATATTGAATTTTCAAGAGTCTACGACAATTTTAAATGCCTGTATAAAAAAATCTGGAAATTTATTGAATGCGAATTGTATTGCACAAGCACAAAAATGGTAAAAAAAAATTATTAATACCCTAACCCTCACACACATACACACCCTAATTCATCTAACCTACAATATAATGGACAACAGTTTTTTGATGAGCAACGCTTGTCTATTTCCGATTTACAAACTGGAAGCTGTCATCAAGTAGTCTGCTTCTATTTTACATTTTTTTTGATATTCTGCACCAAATAAAATTAGAATTGTATTTACAGTAGTTTCTGAGGATTGTTATCCCGTGAAATTGAAAAGAACAAAATGAGATAAAGACTAATACAACTCTTAGCAAGGTGTAATTTTACTTTAGTGTGTCGTCCAACCCAATCATGTCTTTTCGAACAAGACATTTCAGGGAAAAACATTATTACATACTTAGGTATCATGTCGAAATTAGTATAAATTCCAAAATTTATGAAAAATCAAACATGTTTGAGATAATTTTCAGGAAAAAAAAAAAAACGTGTGGAATTATCGAGAATAAGCAAGATGGCCGACTTACAGTGAAAAATTACAACTTTGAAAAATTCTATTTTTACTCATAATCATTTTTCTACTGAACCATTTTTGATAATTTTTGGAATTTATAATTTCAGCATGACATATAATAATGTTTCTCTCTGAAATACATTTTTCCAAAGACACACTATAATAAATAAAGTTGCATCCTTGGCAATCATAAAAATTCATTTTTAACCCTTTATGACCTGGTTGAACTAAATCGTTCAGTCATAAATAAATGAATGTAACAGCATAAATAAAGTAGAAATTGATTAAAACTCGCCTTGTACGTATTAGTTCAGTATCTGGGTAGATGCCAGAGTGGAGGATTTCATTTATTGTCATAAACAGACTTTTTTCAAACACTATGGATAATAATGAAGGTAAGTTTATGAAATGCAAAAATTCTCAGTGGTAGTTTAACTATTGAACTTTATAATTTTTCTAGTTTGAAGACAATCGTAGTATCATTACCTTTTAAACTAACTAAAATTAACAATAAATATTTTTTTAATCATCTACATCATAATTCAGGTCATAAAGGTTCAAAGGAAGAGAATCCAAAGTATGTTTATATATCAGACGGATATAGGGAACAGCTAAGTCGAAAGTGAAGAGTTTTCGGTTAAAGGTAGAACAACACTTTCTCCCCATTGATTGAAACCCTACGACCCTCTCAAGATCTGGAGAAACAAAAAATTCACCCTCAAATCTGAATTAAGATTTTATAGCAGTAACGTTATTTTTAAATTACAGCAAAGAGATCAATGGCGTTGCTGGTGAAGTCGATGTATTTCATTTTCAGTTTCCACGCTGTTAAAATTTGAGGATTTCACTTTCAAATGATAACTGTGTTCGGAATTTTCCGTTTGACTATGGAAACTCTGGATGTGATTTTGTAAAGATGTATTGTGTGGAAAGTTTTTATCGCATTGACTACAAGGAAACGGTTTTCTGTCCCTAGCACTATCTGTGTGCGTGAGCAGGTGTTTCTGCAAGTTGCCCCGTAGTGTGAACCGTTTGTCGCAGACCGTGCAGTGGAACGGTTTCATCCCTGTGTGTATGATCTCGTGCTTCTGCATATTTCCACGGAGGGCAAACGGCTTTCCGCACACGCCGCAGTGGAAAAGCTTCACGCCCGTATGGATGATTTTGTGCTTTTGGAGGTTGCCGCGAAGACCAAATGCCCTTCCGCAGACGTCACATGAAAACGGTCGCTCTCCAGAGTGAAGCTTCCGGTGCTTCTGCATGTTTCCAACCAACGTGAAGGAACGTCCGCAAATGTCACATTGGAAAGACTTTCCTGGGCACAATGACTGTAACGTGGCAGGCGGAGTAAGACTACCATTACTACAATTCAAATCTGTGATTGTTGAAGATGTTTGGTATTTTTTATCACCATCATTATCATCATCATCTTCGTTACTACTGCTACTACTACTACTGCTACTACTATTACCACTACTACTACTACTGCAAGGAGAGTCAGCTTTCGAGGACACATTCATTTCATGTTTATTGTTTGTTGGATGAGGATGGTGAAGTTGAGGATGCTGATGTTGATTCATGTTCTTGTGGGTGAACGATTCCTGCTGCAGCCGTGCAGTGCCTTTTTCAGTAGTTGATGTTTTTTGGCACTGTTTGCAGCACGCTTCGCAAGGTGCGAGAAGATCAGACGTTTCAGAAAATACTTTCCCACAACTTCCGCAATGGGAAACTTCACACTGGATCCTCTTTTGGTCGATTATTTGGCGGCTGTGGTTGTGAAAAATCTGATTTGCTGACACGTCTAAGGTGCTCCCATTAGTAGCGGCACTCTTTTCAAAGCCATGCTGCCTGAAAAAAAGAAGTTGAAAAAAAGTGATTTGTGTTTTTTCATGTCAAAATGTCAAAAAAAAATGTCTAAGGCACTCGATGTTTGTAAATAATAAGTGAAACATGGGTGATATATTATTTTTTATGTATTTGATATTGTTATTATGTTCTTAATATTTTATATTTAAAATTTATATATTAATTATTTTTATATTTAATTTATGTATTTAATATTGTTGTATTTATTTTATGTTCTTAATATTTTATATTTAAAATTTATATATTAATTATTTTTATATTTAATTTATGTATTTAATATTGTTATTATATTCTTAATATTTTTATATTTAAAATTTATATATTAATTATTTTGATATTTAATTTATGTATTTGATATTGTTATTATGTTCTTAATATTTTATATTTAAAATTTATATATTAATTATTTTTATATTTAATATTTTATGTTCTTAATATTTTTATATTTAAAATTTAATTTATGTATTTAATATTTTTATATTTAATATTTTGATAATTTATTTACGTATTTAATATTTTTATATTTAAAATTTAATTTATGTATTTAATATTTTTATATTAATATTTTGATAATTTATTTACGTATTTAATATTTTTATAGTTTATTTATGTATTTGATATTTAATTTATGTATTTAATATTTTTATATTTAATATTTTGATAATTTACTTATGTATCTAATATTTATTTTATGTTTTTAATATTTTTATATTAAATTTAATTTATGTATTATTTAATATTTAATTTATGTTTTTAATATTTTTATATTTTATGTATTTAATATTTAATTTATGTTATTAATATTTTTATATTTTATGTATTTAATATTTAATTAATGTTTTTAATATTTTTATATTTTATGTATTTAATATTTATTTTATGTTTTTAATATTTTTATATTTTATGTATTTAATATTTATTTTATGTTTTAAATATTTTTATATTTTATGTATTTAATATTTAATTAATGTTTTTAATATTTTTATATTTTATGTATTTAATATCTAATTTATGTTTTTAATATTTTTATATTTTATGTATTTAATATTTATTTTATGTTTTTATTATTTTTATATTTAAAATTTAATTTATGTATTATTTTAATATTTAATTTATGCATTATTTTAATATTTAATTTATGTATTATTTTAATATTTAATTTATGTATTATTTTAATATTTAATTTATGTATTATTTTAATATTTAATTTATGTATTTATTATTTTTATATTTAATATTTAATTTATGTATTATTTTAATATTCAATTTATGTTTTTATTATTTTTATATTTAAAATTTAATTCATGTATTATTTTAATATTTAATTTATGTATTATTTTAATATTTAATTTATGCATTATTTTAATATTTAATTTATGTATTATTTTAATATTTAATTTATGTTTTTATTATTTTTATATTTAAAATTTAATTTATGTATTATTTTAATATTCAATTTATGTATTATTTTAATATTTAATTTATGTATTATTTTAATATTAAATTTATGTATTTATTATTTTTATATTTAAAATTTAATTTATGTATTATTTTAATATTCAATTTATGTATTATTTTAATATTTAATTTATGTATTATTTTAATATTTAATTTATGTATTTATTATTTTTATATAAAATATTTAATGTATGTATTATTTTAATATTTGATTTATGTATTATTTTGATATTTAATTTATGTATTATTTTAATATTCAATTTTTGTATTATTTTAATATTTAATTTATGTATTTATTATTTTTATATGTAAAATTTAATTTATGTATTATTTTAATATTTAATTTATGTATTATTTTAATATTAAATTTATGTATTATTTTAATATTTAATTTATGTATTATTTTAATATTTAATTTATGTATTATTTTAATATTTAATTTATGTATTATTTTAATATTTAATTTATGTATTATTTTAATATTTAATTTATGTATTTATTATTTTTATATTTAATATTTAATTTATGTATTAGTTTAATATTTAATTTATGTATTTATTATTTTAATATTTAAAATTTAATTTATGTATTATTTTAATATTTAATTTATGTATTATTTTAATATTTAATTTATGTATTATTTTAATATTTAATTTATGTATTATTTTAATATTTAATTTATGTATTTATTATTTTTATATTTAATATTTAATTTATGTATTATTTTAATATTCAATTTATGTTTTTATTATTTTTATATTTAAAATTTAATTTATGTATTATTTTAATATTTGATTTATGTATTATTTTAATATTTAATTTATGTATTATTTTAATATTTAATTTATGTTTTTATTATTTTTATATTTTAAATTTAATTTATGTATTATTTTAATATTTAATTTATGTATTATTTTAATATTTAATTTATGTATTATTTTAATATTCAATTTATGTTTTTATTATTTTTATATTTAAAATTTAATTTATGTATTATTTTAATATTTAATTTATGTATTATTTTAATATTTAATTTATGTATTATTTTAATATTCAATTTATGTTTTTATTATTTTTATATTTAAAATTTAATTTATGTATTATTTTAATATTTAATTTATGTATTATTTTAATATTTAATTTATGTTTTTACTATTTTTATATTTAAAATTTAATTTTTGTATTATTTTAATATTCAATTTATGTTTTTATTATTTTTATATTTAAAATTTAATTTATGTATTATTTTAATATTTAATTTATGTATTATTTTAATATTTAATTTATGTATTATTTTAATATTCAATTTATGTTTTTATTATTTTTATATTTAAAATTTAATTTATGTATTATTTTAATATTTAATTTATGTATTATTTTAATATTTAATTTATGTATTATTTTAATATTCAATTTATGTTTTTATTATTTTTATATTTAAAATTTAATTTATGTATTATTTTAATATTTAATTTATGTATTATTTTAATATTTAATTTATGTATTATTTTAATATTTAATTTATGTATTATTTTAATATTTAATTTATGTTTTTACTATTTTTATATTTAAAATTTAATTTTTGTATTATTTTAATATTCAATTTATGTTTTTATTATTTTTATATTTAAAATTTAATTTATGTATTATTTTAATATTTAATTTATGTATTATTTTAATATTTAATTTATGTATTATTTTAATATTCAATTTATGTTTTTATTATTTTTATATTTAAAATTTGATTTATGTATTATTTTAATATTTAATTTATGTATTATTTTAATATTTAATTTATGTATTATTTTAATATTCAATTTATGTTTTTATTATTTTTATATTTAAAATTTAATTTATGTATTATTTTAATATTTAATTTATGTATTATTTTAATATTCAATTTATGTTTTTATTATTTTTATATTTAAAATTTAATTTATGTATTATTTTAATATTTGATTTATGTATTATTTTAATATTTAATTTATGTATTATTTTAATATTTAATTTATGTATTATTTTAATATTTAATTTATGTATTTATTATTTTTATATTTAAAATTTAATTTATGTATTATTTTAATATTTAATTTATGTATTATTTTAATATTTAATTCATGTATTTATTATTTTTATATTTAATATTTAATTTATGTATTATTTTAATATTTAATTTATGTATTATTTTAATATTAAATTTATGTATTTATTATTTTTATATTTAAAATTTAATTTATGTATTATTTTAATATTTGATTTATGTATTATTTTAATATTTAATTTATGTATTTATTATTTTTATATTTAATATTTAATTTATGTATTATTTTAATATTTCATTTATGTATTATTTTAATATTTAATTTATGTATTTATTATTTTTATATTTAAAATTTAATTTATGTATTATTTTAATATTTAATTCATGTATTATTTTAATATTTAATTTATGTATTATTTTAATATTTAATTTATGTATTATTTTAATATTTAATTTATGTATTATTTTAATATTTAATTTATGTATTTATTATTTTTATATTTAATATTTAATTTATGTATTAGTTTAATATTTAATTTATGTATTTATTATTTTTATATTTAAAATTTAATTTATGTATTATTTTAATATTTAATTTATGTATTATTTTAATATTTAATTTATGTATTATTTTAATATTTAATTTATGTATTATTTTAATATTTAATTTATGTATTTATTATTTTTATATTTAATATTTAATTTATGTATTATTTTATTATTCAATTTATGGTTTTATTATTTTTATATTTAAAATTTAATTTATGTATTATTTTAATATTTAATTTATGTATTATTTAAATATTTAATTTATGTATTATTTTAATATTTAATTTATGTTTTTATTATTTTTATATTTAAAATTTAATTTTTGTATTATTTTAATATTCAATTTAGGAAAATTTTGGAAAATTCAAAATTTGAAAGAAAACAAAGTTAAATATTCAAATTGATGTCCAAGTACAAAGATGCAGTTAGACAATAAAAAATTCCAATCAATGACTTTGAAAATAACCTTGTTCTCTCCGACGACGTCTTTATTTTTTGTTCTTAAGTTCAATCTAATCCCTCCCTTCCTTATTTACCTTGACCTTCCGTTGTGAACTGAAACTGCTACCTCAACTGTTCTATATCTACTATTCCAATAACTCTCATCTATTCTTTCAACATGACCATACCAAAAAGGTCTCCTGTTCTGTGCACGTCTCCCATTAATGTTCAGATTTAATCATCCTCCAAGGTCATCAGATCTAAGCTTGTTTTAAGACTAACATCGATGATATGTTGCATCCCTCTGTTCTACAAGTACTTTAACAGTGAATGCTCCGATGAATTATAAGCATTTGTACTCCCTCAATGTAAATACTCCCGACAAACTGACAAGCAGCAAAATCCCACCCCTTCACAGTAGAGATCCCTAGGTGTAAGAACGCCTTCTACTCCAATAGTTTCTTTCCCAGAGCTGCTAGACTTTAGAACTCCCTTCCGGGTTCCTGCTTTCTCAACTGTACTGACATGCAGAAGTTCAAGTGTAATGTGAACAAACATCTTGCCACTTATCTCCCTTCATAATGCCCCTGCAACTTTTGTCCCCGATAGTAGCCCCCTACTTAAAAGTGGCACCGTTCCTTGTTTGGGATGAAAATTGAATAAAACAAAATAATTGTATCATTTCTCTCTACACATTACGAGCAACTTGAGACTGTTTCTGAATTTGGTATTCCCATGAAACTTCCTCCTTCGGAGAGAATCAGTTCAACCCACCTAGGGCGAGTGTTGCTTTGGTATGGTCTGCAATCCATTTCCTCCACCCTTGCTTGTCACGTTACTCTCCCACGCATCATCACGTGTGCCTGATGAACTTTTCCCTTAATCAACCGCGATAACGTTCTGAGGTTTTTTGAACTAACTCCATCTACTTCTGCACCACCCTGTGCTCCAATGAAAAAAAAACAAAAAACAAGATAACTTGCCATTCTTTCCTATGATTGTCAGCAGTTTGCATTGTTCAACGGAAAGGCACGGAATCTGAAAAGACACAAGAAATATTCGTAGTATTTCGATTTTTCGAATTACTGTTCTCGTCTTGAATATTATGGGATGACATAAAAATTATAGACAAAAAAGAATGGTGAGGAGTAAAACTACACAAAGAAATAATCATTTAACACATATGTCGAACGAGAATCATTTAACACATATGTCGAACGAGAATCATTTAACACATATGCCGAACGACAATCATTTAATAAGGAATCATTAATTACTATTATTACTGCATGGTTTGACATATTCTGTTTCCAGCTGCGGGATTGGATACCATCGTCGTGTTACTGTTGGTGTTGATGACTTTAGGTATTAAAATCATTGACTAAATGCTCTGTGATGTTTAAACTGTAGAGGTCAGCCTTGATGTTGTTCACTCGTTGCTTCTTTAGTCGACAGCAGTATTTGCTTCTGACACCAAAGAATAACATTCTTAGTTGCCAATCTCTTCACACGCCAAAACCGTCTCAATCTTACATGCCTCAGAATAACTTCCAAAAATGTTCTCTCAGATTGGCCATACATTTCTTGCCCAAAAGTTTTTTTATTATTATAAATGAACCCTCCCTTTACTTAAAAATTTATCAAAATTCAGGAAATCAACTAATTTTCAGTATTTATTGGACGGCTGAGAGAGAGAGAGAGAGAGAGAGAGAGAGAGAGAGAGAGAGAGAGAGAGAACGGTCGGTGAAGATTATCATCATTTTTACATCTGATAGGGAAATCACGACTCACCACTAAGGCAGCCAGTGAAATGTTACTATAAAGACGGCTCAGCACGTTCATGCACTGAATATGGGCTCACAGTAGATCTAGAATTAGTAAAGTTAAGCGACAAAGAAACTGACCAATTGACACGAGTACCAAAACGGTGTCTCAGTAAAGTAAAAACTGAAGTTGATCCCATTCAAAGTACGTGCACTGCTAATGCACATCAGTTAAACATTAAGCAGATCGCACCCATCATCAGAGTGGATACCCGCATAAAACACACATTTTCCTTGCCAAATGGAAGGAGCCAACTGTGTTGAAAGATGATGTATGGATGATGGTTAAAACATGTGAGGCATGTCAGTCTATCGATCTGTATCTGTACACTGGCACTGGTGCAAAGGGAGGCTTGATGTGAAGGACAATTGGAACAGGTTGGATACGGACATTACTCATTATGGCAGTGACCTCTATCTTACACTCATAAATTGTGATCATTTGTGATTTGGGATATGGTGGTGTCTACGTCGGCAAGATTTACCAAGAAGTCACAGAAGTGTGAAAACATTGCGGCTAAGAAAGAACGTTCCACATTAGAAGTGGTTTACTTGTATAATGTCACACCAAAAGACAGTGTTTCAATCGTCCAATACCAGATACACCTACGACCTTATGACCAGTCCTAACCTGTAAGATACCTAGGGGCCGTACTAAGTGTGAAACGTTTGGGTTTCCCCCACTCTATATCTGTGCCTAAATCAAAATGCGGATTCCATGAACAAAGCTTCTTTCTTAGAACTGCACGCCTGTGGAACTCTATTCCATCTGCCTGCTTCCCACTGGACTACAACTTGGATGTCTTCAAGTCCAACGTTAACAAATTCCTAATGAACCGCCCCCTTAAGTAAACACTTCAGCAAATCTCCACACTAATGTACTGTACTTGCAATAACCCTTATCCCTGAGTGGCTTCCGGGCCTTGATAAGTGGTGATCACTGTGTAACAAAAAAAAAAAAGAATCTCTTACAGCAAATGTAGAATCAAGCTCAGGATAGGCCGGGTGACTAGAATCAAAATCCCCGCTCGGTCATGATTGATGAAATCCTTTATCATATAAAGAATTTGCGTACTTGTCCGGAAGTTCGCATACCATTTGATATCGCTAGTGACTCGTCAGGAAAAAGTGAATAGGCCAAGATTGGTATTGATAGATGATGCTTCCGATACTAGTAGCCTGGAGACCCCTGATGATGATGATGGTATACTGCCTGACAACGATGACGATAGGCCACCAGAAAACAATCTTGGACGTAATTCTCCTGTGGAGGAAATGAATCAAGAGGCCTGCACGCAGCTGCACTATTTGTGATGATGACATTGGGGGAATGTGATGAAAGGAATGTAAAAGAAGTGATGACGCCTCTGGCTATTCTGTCAGGTGACGGAATCAAGAACGGAAAGAGAAAAGAAAAACTTTCATCTATAGACGGTTTATTAATTTTCATATGAGGACAATGACTACTGTGAAAAGGAATGAAGGGGAAAGCAGAGTGCAATTTTCTTTTTTGGACATGCTGAGAGAGAGAGAGAGTGAAAACGTTGGTAAAGATTACAGTTGAAGTCAGGAGTTGGTCAGAAGGAGGTTGGACGAATATTTAATATTACTTTTATTTCATGTTTTGAATCTCAGTTTCCTTCATGAAAAGACTTTATTGGTCCCCTGACAAAAGGATGGTGGACCTCTGTAAATTCACCTTTGTCCGTTTGTTCGTTCATCTGTCCATACTTTTATCAATGACTACGCCTTGGAATTTTTTGCAATTTTGTACAAACATTAAACATGATATGAGTAAAAAAGTATAAGAACGGATTTTCTGGGAAACTTCAGTTGCCCCCCCCCCTTCAGGAATGCTTTTCGGGTTAAAATGGCTAAAATTGACACTTTTGTGCTTATTAAAAAAATACCAAAAAATTGATGCCTTGGATGTGTATAAAACTTTCTAAAAAGTTGTAACTAACTGATTTCTATATAATTTTGTTTGTCTATACCTCGCGATAACTTTTGGGTGTTCTCCAGAGGCTCTTTTAAGGCTAATAAAAACACTCCATTTTTTAGACTACTTTACCATATTTGTCCAAAATTTTCTGTGTATGTCTATTTAGCAGTTTTGCATGGTGCTGAACTCAAATTTAAATATGTTAAGACCTTGGGGACTTTTGGGGCTAAATGGAGGGAGGGCAAATGATGGACTTAGTCATTTCTTTCTTTCTTTTTTTGATGCAGAACTGAAATTTACATACGTTTGTTCATTTTCACCAGGATTTGACGTCCTCTGGGGACTTTTGAAGCTAAATGCGGGGGGGGGGCTAAACTTCGTCATTTTTTATGCATCGTTCACTGTGCACTTAGGGGGGACGATGCATGCTTCAGTGCAGACGTGCAGCAATAAGCATTGCTTCATTTGTTTCAATAAAAATTTGTGTCGCCTCAGAAACAATCGTATATAGATTGGTTATGGATGCTGAAACCTAAATAAATGATTTTTCCATAAATCATATTCCCTCATAACTCACGCACACACACACACACACACACACACACACACACACACACAGTTACACATAAAGCAAAGAATATTCACATAGTTTAAAAAATTGTTGAAACCGGTGTTTGTCTAACACACATTTCAAATGTAAACAAACCAACGAAGACAGAATTTCTAGAATGAAACATAAATAGAAATAAATAATCCTCCATCGAAAGGTAGATTCATTTAAAGAAAAATATTGCATAATAAAATCAGATTAGATAAATTACAAAAATGTATATAAATATATATATATGTGTATATATAATACCGTGTGTTTAAATTTTATCAAAATATCACCTTTATGTCGCCATCAAATGTACTTTATAAGAAGAAGCCATTGTCTTGCATTGGTGGTCGGTGTAAGTGCAAATATGTACCCATTTAAAAAAAGAACTTTAGGATGACACCGTTTTTTGTTTTGTTTTTAGCGATTTAAAAAGTTTTATTTGAAAATTTACAAAACCGAGTCATATTCCTATTTACAATGCCTCCCCACGGGACAGAGTTAGACACCATGGTCGTTTTTTAATGTGGAGAAAAGGAACAAAAATTAAAATTGTCTCAGTAGTGAAGGATTTCTCCTCGACTGACAGAGAACAAGAAATTGAAGTGCCAGCAGCAGCATCTGAAGAACCGATACTACACTTTGAGGTATTTATTTGCTCCCCCACAGAGCAAATTAGGCACAAGGCCGATTTTTAATGTGAGGAGTGAAGGGGAAATGCAGACCAACTCCCCAGGAGTAGGGGAGCTGGATAGTGACAATTGGTATGAAGGGTTGCCCCTACATTGACCAAGGTCTTATATGTGGGGTTGCCCCCACATATGGTCTTTGCTTGCAGTATTTGCCGGAACAGATGGTATTTATTTGCTCCCCCACCGAGCAAATTAGGCACAAGGCCAATTTTTAATGGGAGGAGTGAAGGGAGGGGGAAGGGAAAAAGGGGACCAGCTCCCGAGAGGTGGGAAATGGGAGCTGGTTAAATGTCAGGCATGTGGGGTTGCCCCCACATCTGGTCTTTGCTAGTCATAGCTAATCATAGCTGCAGTATTTGCCGGAACAGATGGTATTTATTTGCTCCCCCACTGAGCAAATTAGGCACAAGGCCGTTTTTTATGTGAGGTAAAAACCAGCTCCCCTAAAAGGGGTCACTCTGGTTACCAAAAATAATAATTGTCCCAGTATAGAGGGTTTCCCCTCCATTGACTGGTACAAACCATCTTAAGTGCAGCATCTGCCGGAACAGATACTACACTTTGATCTTGACCCGAAGGCCAAAACGCGTTTAGAGGAGCACATAAAAAAAAACATGTACAGAGGTAGGAGAGAATAATTCAATGAAAAATGAAGACTGATTTTGTAGCTCCTTTAGAATTTACGTCGTTTTCATTGAGTTTTATTTAACAAATTGGACGGAAGCGGTTTAGCTCATAAAATAACTGCTAAATATTATCGATGAGTTTTTTTGATGATAGTCAAGATTGTCTGCTATTTTTGTCTTCCGGCTTTTTGCTCCGCAAAGAAGACGACGATGATAAGCAAGATATAGTCTCTTCTGATTTCTGATTATTTTCCTCTCGGATAACGTGAGAGCTAGGGACTGCCAAAATTCACCACAGAATTACCCCACCCTATATGTAACACGATGTAACTTTATTATAAATTAATATTATCAATATAACTTTTGTACAATTTAAAAGAAGAAGGGCAAAATAAACCAGTAATAATTAAAAAAAAAATTTTTTTCATCCAACGAAAAGAATGAAATTGCGAGACGAAAAGCGTATTTAACATAATTGGCGCTTTAGTAAGCATTTCGAACGTGATAACATACCGTGTTTAATAAATCTAGCAAAACTCAACTAATGGTCAGATTTTTGTGAAATTTTCGATACTTATCAATTTTAGAATGAAATTACATATAAAATGCAATTTCCATAAAATATATGAGGGGAAATATTTTGTAGTGCGTGTTCCCCCTCCCTCATATTTATTTTTTTCGAAATTCGAACAAAATATATTTAAATGTATCAAAATTTCTATTTATTTAGAAAGATAAGAGTTCAAATAAGTAAAAATATTTATTTTTTAAAAGTTTAAATACGCGTATTGGACAAAAATTTACCTTGAAGTTGCAATTAAAAAAATGATATAAATCTAATATTATTATGTTTTTTTTAAATAGCGTTTTTTTTTTTTTCGAATTAATATATACTATAATCAGTTGAATTGCCAAGAAAAAGAAACTTCGTAAACATGAATTAATTTTTAAAAGATTAAAACAATTAAAATTCTTTATTTCAAAATGTTCTGTTACAACATAGATTTTTAATTGTGTTTAAATTTTTTTTTAAATATTAAGTGTTTACATAAACATGGCTCTTGTCAGCTATTTTATCACTAGATTAAAACCGATTTGAAAATATTATTGCACAAATATTAAGCATTTTGTAGCCCCCCCTCCTCATATTTTGTTTGTCTCTTTTTACCGAACAAAATATGGAAGCCGGTAGGTAACCAAATGAACATTCAGTAAAACTGTATTTCATATTTAATATACAAATGTTTATAATATTATTAATCATTAAACTGTGTAAATCTTAAAACCTAACAAAATTATAACAAAGATTAATTATTAATTGCAGTTTGAAGAAGATAAACAAAGGTTTTAAAAAATCATTGTCGCTTCTGCTTTTCCATAGTTCGTATAGTTAACACAAGTCTGACGTCACGGGAACATGCGCTCCATTTTTCACATTGTTTTGGGGATACCTAGTGAGAGCCCTTACCCTTTCCCCATGTTAAGAATGGCTTTCTTCTTGTCCGCTTGCTTGACCATATATAGTTATCCAGTGATAAAAGAAAAGATCAATACACCCTATTAATGTATTGTTTGATTTTTTTTAGGATTTCATGAAACGCGGAAAAAACAAGACTAGCCAGAAAAGAAAGATGCCCAATATATATATATATACTTGACTGGGTTCAAAAAAGCCTACAGAAAATGGACTCTGATTTATGAAAGTATGATAGGTTATGAAAAGGAAGGGTTGTAAAAAAATAGCTTCGAATTTGGGGGTATCAAAACCAAAGCAAAATATGATGAAAGTAAAAATAAAATAGATAAACCCCATAATTTATTATACCATACCTGTTCACACTGAAACACTTATCACAATATTCTGTGGATCTATATTAAAAAACCTTGTTAAACTTTGTGACATATTTCCATTCTATGGAGGTCAGGCGCGAATGAACACCCCATAATTTTATTATACCATATTTCTTTAAACTGAAAGATAATTATCAAAGTATACTTACGCAGATAGATATGAAAAGTCTTTATTAAAGTTTGTGCCTATTTCCATTCTATGGAGGACAGGCACAAATGCAGACCCCCGTAATTTTATACCATCCCTATTTAATTTAAAACATACTTATCAAAGTATTATTATGTACATCTATATCAAAAACACTTGTAAAGGTTTTTTTTTCATTTTTAAATTTTTTATTTCCATATTTGTGGACCAGGCGCGTACGCAGACCCCACAATTTTAATGAATCATCATTATGCCAGATCAAACATACGCCTTCCTGTGTCTCGATACATCAACTATCATTATATGTGATCAGTTTTCTATTATAGTCAACTATATAGGAGCCTATTCGTGACCAGACACACACACAGACGTTCAACTTTATATTATATATATATATATATATATATATATATATATATATATATATATATATATATATATAGGGTGGGGCGATAAAATTGTCGCCCTAGAATTGATGACATGATTCCATTTCCATTAGTCAGTTGTGTATAAATCTCAAGAGCGATAGAAGCCTTCTATCATATCTGAAAGCGACAATGTTCAACAAGCGAGATTGGAGATGCGCCACTGTACAACTCATGCTCTCTACTGATCCAAGTTATGACAACAGGACCATTGCTAGCACCCTCAAAATACATTGCTGGATTGCCATGAATAACAGGGACGTGCCCAGGGTGATGAAAACAAAGTTTCCAGCCACGGTTATGGTCTTTGGTGTGGTTTTAAGTGAGGGCCACATCATGCCACCTCACATCTTTGAAGTCAGCTTGAAAGTCAACATCAAAGTGTTCATCAATGTGCTGAAGGGTGTGGTGATCCCCTAGTGCAATCAGGTGGGCGCTGGCAGACCTTAGGTGTGGCAGCAGGACTTGGCGCCAGTCTACAAGTCCAATAATACTCAGGTTTCGCTAAGGAGTGCTACGACTTTACACCCTTCTGTCACTGCCCCTCTCCTCTCCCGAGTTGAACCTGCAGAACTATTTCGTTTGGTCACACGTTGAGAACATCACCTACATGACCTCTCATAGCACCAAAGCCAGCTTGATTGCCACCATTCGCTTAGCTCCCACAAGCGCTTATGGTAAAAGCATACTCCCAGTTCTGGACACGTATCGAGGCGATAATTGAGGCTGAAGGCGGCTACATTGAATCTACTACATAATTAAGTTACCTGAATTGAGTTTTTAAAATAAAGCTGTAGTGTTGTTTTCTTTAGGGCAACAACGTTACCGTTTCACCCTGTATATATCTGTTTAGATAGATAGATAGATAGATAGATAGATAGATAGATAAAGAAAGTTATAGACAATATAAAGTAAATATAGGTATATATGGATTTATTTGTCAGTTCAATGAGGAAGAAAACATCATTGGTAGATGGGGATATAAATGCTCTTTATACCCAGGCATTTTGAAGTCTAATGCTTCTCATCAGAAGAGGAGAAAGGAGCTAGGTTAAAAATATAGGGAAATGTGACATTTAGCTTATACTACATTCGGAAGGAAATGTCAGAATATTCAAATGAAGATTAAAATAAAACAAGGAGATGAACATAAAAAAATAGGGGTAAGAGTGGAGATAAATATAAGAATAATAATAAATGAATCATAAAACAAAATAAAATAAAAGGAATATTAATTAGAACAAGATGTATGAGGTATGCGACATGAGGTGGAAGGGAGTAATTTGAAAGAGGAAAAGGGATTGTAAATTGCGAATATGAAGAGGAATATAATGAGGTCAGATGGGATCTAAATTGGTAGAACAATTAAAAGGAGGGTAGGAAGCTGGAAGTTGCCTTTATATAAGGCGGTGGATACATTACGGAGGGAAAAGGACAAACACAGATGAACAGCTGGAAAAGAAACAGATTTATTTCGCCATAAATACACGAGTGAACTGTAGAACTTGAAGAAATTGATTCTGGAATTGGAAGGTTTGAAGAACAGGAAATGTACCTGAACAGCAGCGGAGACGAAATAAATAGGAAACTGGAAATGTAGAAACTGGATCCTGGACAACATGGAACGACTTTAAATGGAGATTGAAGTGGGTGTACCAGAGGTATGATGAGATGTCTTAGATAGATCCAGTCTAGTGTGGATGTGGCCAAGAGTTGGATCGATAGAACAGAGGTTGCAGGAATGAGCTGGATCCTGGAGCCAAGCATCGATGGTCACTGGAACAGAAAGCTAAACATTAATGGTCACTGGAACAGGGAGCTTGACGTCAACAGGCACTGAAACAGGGAACTGGACATCAACTAGTACTGGGACAAAGAACCAGACATTGACAGACCCTGGAACAGAGGTCGGGATGATAACAGGCAGTGAAACAGGGAGCCAGACATTGATGGGCACTGAAACTACAGGGCTCAAACTAGGAGCAGCAACTAAAGGCTGAGAGAAGTTACAGATGGCAAGCAGAAGCAAATTAAATTGCATTAAACAGTTTGTACGTTGCTACTGCTGCTGCTGTCAGTGCTGGTTCTTTTCACTTTCGGGCTCAATAACTAGACAAGAGCATGTTGTGGTCGGACTTGGGAGTTTCCTGAAGCTGGTGTATTTATTTCTCTCCATCCGTGAGAAATGTGACACTAAGATCAGAAAGTGGGATTGAAAAGTCAGCACCCCAGAGAGGGGGATGGATATTCTGACTCTGCAAAAGATGCCTGAGCAATCAAGGCATTTCCTGGTAGAGGTGCCTCAGGCGATTATCAGTGAACTAATCCCTCAAAGAGAGAAGGCAAAGCCTGGGAAGGTGGACCTCCTAGAACTGCACAATAACAAAATTGTATTTTTTAGATTTTTTTTGTATTTGACTAGGTGTGAGAAACGATGTGTAAAAAGTTGAAACGTGTTTTACGATTGTTGTGATAAAATTTCGTTTTTCTTTATTTTTCGTTTACAAAATTCTGCACTTACTACCTGGTGACCCTTCTATTTTTTCAATGTTTCATTTATTTACATTTTATAATGCTTGTATGTTTATATATATCCTTCATTTTCTTCCTTCGGTAAAACATAACTTATAAATCCAATTAATATTAAATGTTGGTGTTTTGATTGGCGATACCTAAAGATGATAATCGTTATCCAAAATGGCCTCTACCAAGGCCAGGGACCATGTCACAATTACAATAATTTGTAGGTAAACAAAAGCAAAAAGAAACAAAAAAACATTACTTTAATATATTTTTTTATGTTTTTGGATAATGAACTTATATTTTGGGGTATATGGGATATAAATTCTGTACGTTTTTTTTTTTTTTTTTTTGGCGGAGAGGGGTATTTTTTTTAGGCAATTTACATGTGGGTTTGCAACGGTTAGGTTTAATAGTTAAAATAGATTAGTTAACAACTCTAAAAAGTTATAATGACCCAGAAATGGAGGATCAGTTTATGTTAAATTTATATACGAAACTGATCCTCTACTATAAAATCTAAAATATTTGTTTGTTTTTTATTTTTCTCCCCAAGTTTTTCAGGATATTCACACACAATCTCAGTGTGGGCGACCAAAAAATACAATTGCGATTTACTTAGGACCTCTATTCAGTCATGGCTGATGGAACAAGAGCATGCTACCCCTGTGAAGTAAATAAAGGGTTTCGTTCGAAATTCCGTCCAAATTCCGGAATTTGACAAGATACACCTGAAGAAGGTTGGAGGTTACATCGACCGAAGCGTTGTGAAATTACATTTAAGATGAGAACAGAACAGTAGTTCAATGAATCCAAACAATACGATTAGACTGACATTTTGGGAAATAAGGACGAGATTTTGCTGAGAGCATTAATTTACAAATTTTCCTAAATGGTTGCGGTAAAAATCGACTTTATATTGGACATATTTGGAGATGCGAATAACGCAGCTAAAAACAACAACAACAACAAAAATGTCCGGTATTATATTCGTATGGGATTATTTTGGGTTAACACCGGTACAAACTATGTTATGCAAATGATCACACCAGAAAAATCTTCAACTATTCAACAATCTAACGTTCATTTAGCGGATCTGATTGTGTCCTGTAATAAATACCTGTGTACCTGCGTATTAAGGATGATTACAGGTAGGTATTCAATTGTTCACACGGCACGGAGAAAATCTTTTTGTAAGTCTTTCTGGTGATTATGCAGAGAAGGTACCGTGCTATTTTTTTGTATTTGCAAGTTTTACGATATCTTTTTTGGTGTTTCGTCATTATAGCGAAATTCGAAAATCGAAATATTGAATTTCAAATAAAACCAGTGTTATTTACTTAATTATCATGTCGCAGTAATAAACATATCAAAAAAACGATAAGGTAGAAAATTAATTATTTTCGAAGAGAAGCAGCGAAAATTCAGTTTTGCTTAAAAAAATGAATAAACAGGAGAGTTCGGCTTGTAACAAGGGAGGTAATTATTTTCTGAAACCGGTATTTGTGGTATGGTAGGCTACATGAATACTTACAATTCGAGTCTGTTGTGAACAAATATTACATTTAAAATTGTCACCGGCAAGTAGTTCATTTTCCGATATTTTGCCTCAGAATTCACTGGTCGCCATTTTGAATATTGTTGTTTACAAGTAAAACAAACCAACCCGGCCTTGTTTTCGAAAACAAGTCAATTTCAGATCATCAAGTGTATTAGCTGAATTTTTCCCCCCAATACAATATTTTTCAATGGTTTGAATCTGTTATGTGTTTTATTTTTTGTTTTTGTTTTTTTTTACAAAATAATACTTTACATGTTTTTAAAAAAAAAAAAAAAAGGTAAATATTTACTTTCTTTCCACCTCAGTAATCACTTTTAAATGACGACTTGCATAGGTTTCCAGGTATGCTGAAAACGAATATCGCATTTAATTTTTTGCACAGACAAGTAGTTTTTTTTATATTAAGCAATGTAATTCTTTGTTATCACTGGTGGCCATTTTGTAGTACAAATTGTACTCACAAGAAGTGTGCATAATATTGACGCACGCAACATTATTTAGAAACTGATTTTTATTATAAGTAAGGTAGCGGCGGGGCTTTAACTATATCTTCACCAAATGCAATTCTAATGACGGTCGGAGGTTACATAGGCCGAAACGTTGTGAATATAACAACCGAATAGTAGTCTGAATAATCCAAAATAAATAAAAACTGTTTTCATAGATTAGAACCCCTGCCCCATTAGTGCTCATATTTATTTTGGGTGCTAAGGCACTTACTGATCCGCGCTATTTTTTAAATCGTATTTCCAAGTTTAATTAAAGTTTTATGATATGTTTTTTTATTCAATTGTAAGGTTAAAGTACAGAATAGGTACAAAACACCCCCTTCCCATGTTAAGAATGGCTTTTTAAATAATAACGTTATTATTTCAGCACAGATCAATAAGTGCTTGAGTACCTTATTTTGTAAAATTCAAGAAATGACAATCGAAAAGTGACCACACAAAATGAAACTCTGGTTCCTGAAAAGTAAATTTAAACAAAAACAACAAAAAATGCTTTTACTGATATATTTAAATTGTATTTTTTCTTTTGTAAATTTTTTTTTTTATTTTTTATTTTTTTTTTTATTGTTTTCAGTTATATTAAAGATGGTTACCGTTACAGTTTCACTCAAATTTGGTTCAATTTATAATGCATTATTAAAGCCTAATTATTACGCTACTGTTTGGCATTAAATTGGACCAAATTACTATAAAACTAGTTTCAGTAATGGCAGCCATTTTAAAGCTAAAAACTTCAATATAATCTTGTTTTCTAGTGTTATTTATTCATTTCACACAAATATTTTATTCGTTTTTGTAAACTGTTGCATTTCAAACGAACATTTTTTTCTGCTACTTCAACAGTATTTGCACCAAATTGATGTTTTTTGTTGTTTTTTTCCTCCAATCTTAAACCACTCCATAACATTAACGATTTTAAGTTTAGCAAAAGGTCAAAGTACCGATGTGGCCCAACTAAACACTCGCCTTTAAAAAAAATGATTTTTTGTTAGAGATATTTGAGTCTGTTTTGAACGAATATCACATTTAAAATTGTCGCCGACACGTAATTTCCATGATATTTATTATCCAATGTATTCTGAATGGTTTTAAGTGGTCGCCATTTTGTTTCCACTTCAGACATTTGCAAAATGTGCATTGGGTTGCTATTCAGGCATAAGTCGGAAGAGAAAGAGCAATAAGCAACTGGGGCTAGGGATAGGGTTAAGGCTAGGTTAAGGTTGGAAAAGAAAATAGAAAATCAAGTTGAATTAAACCAAAAATTCCCAACTTATGCCTGTTTAGCAACCCATTTGTGAGGCTGCCATAGTTTATCGACTAGTTTTATCTGCTTTTCACATTGATGACGGGTCAAATTGGTTTGTAGAAGGAAAAGCAATATCAAACTAAGAAGTAACAAAGTTTACTTATACCAAATAATTTTGCAGATTAAATAAAAGGTTCTGTTTGAAATTATGTGTACATTGCCAAGTTCAACAAGAAACACCTGAAGAAGTTTGGAGGTTAGAAACTGCAATTCTAGATCTATTTCTGGCCACAGTTCCCGGTGATTGTACAACAAATGCCCACAGCCCACTCGGGAATGCTGATCATGTTGTGATAATGGTAGAAATCACCCTAAATTCTCACCCTAAAACTGAAGACCCACTGCTCAAAACAATGAGGTATTACAAAAAGGCTGACTGGGAAGCCATCAGGGAACTTATCAGAGATGCCCCATGCCGAAATATCTTTTCTCTTCCAGCTGAACAGTGCGCAATGAGACCACTGAATAGTTCAACACTGCAATTGAAGCACATGTTCCGGCAAGGAAATTCTATATCAAGCCCCACCCTCCCTAATGGTTTACTTCTTGTGCAGCTGCCATTGCTCAAAGGCAGTATGCATACTGCAGATTCAACCGACAAAAGTCCAGTTCCAACAGACAGAAGTATATAGAAGCTGGAAGTAATTGTAAGAGAGAAATAGCAACAACTAAGACAGAATACACTGAAACCACCAGAAAATGCATCGAAGCACAGAAATTAGGAACCCGTGATTTTTGGAAAATATACAACACTATGGTAAATAATGGGTAGTCAACGATTCCCCGACTATCAAACAATCATGAAGTTACTTGCATGGCGACTGACAAGGCTAACCTGCTTGCCAGTTGGTTTGCCTCAAACTCCACACTGAACCCGGTACACCACTCCCTCCTCGACTTTTCTTTGCAGACAGATGCCACACTAGATGATCTGAAAATCACCCCTTCTCAGGTACTTGGTATTATAAAAAACCTAGACACCTCAAAAGCAAGTAGACCAGATCTCATCCCGGCTGTGCTATTAAAAAAATGCTCCACTGAGGTTGCTCCAATTCTCTCTAAACTTTACAACAAACGCCTTAACGAATCTTGCTTTCCCCGACTGCTGGAAAACTGCTTCTGTGATACGAGTCTTCAAGAATTCTGGTGAAAAAATTGACCCATTAAATTATCGCCCCATTAGCCTCCTCCCGCTTTTCGCCAAAATATTTGAGTCCTTAATTAATCAAGCTCTAGTCCAACACCTTACAGCTGCTAAACTCACAAACAATATGGATTTAGGCAAGCCCATTTCACAGCAGATATCTTAACTGTAATCTCTAAACTTATATACTGTTCATTGGACAAAACAGGAGGGTAAAGCGGTAGCTTTTGATATATCTAAGGCTTTTGGTCTTCTAAGGAAAATTAGATCATATGGTATCACTGGAAGAATACATAATGTAATTAAATCCTTCTTAAGTAAGAGAAAAATCCAAGTTGTCCTCGACGGTCGTACATTTAAACAATATGATGTAAATGCGGGAGTACCTCAGGGGTCTATACTTGGGCCTTTATTATTCTTGATATTCATAAAATAAATGACATCCCTGATAAAATTGATTCTGAGATTGGTATATTTGCTGATGACACCACACTCTAAAGCAGGCACGAGGGGAAAATAAATGAACACATATCTAAGGAAATAGCAGAAACACTAGAGGGTAACCTCCAATCTGTAGTGGAATGGGGACAAAAATGGATGGTCACATTCAATGCTGCCAAGACTAAACTTGTTTCCTTCAATAACTACAAGAAACCTTCTCTACCACCAATAGTAATGGCCAGGAACACATTACCTGAAAGTACTTCCTTTAAACTCCTCGGTCTAACATTTACAGGGAACATGAACTGGAATAGATACATTGAGAGCATTGCCAAGGCTGCTGCAAAGAAGGTGGGCTCTCTCTACCGTGCTTGAAAACTACTTACACCTGAAAGTATCCTGTACCTCTATAAGGCCACCATTCACCCATGTATGCAGCACTGTTGTCACATTTGGCCTTGTGCATCTGCTACTTGTCTCTCACTCCTTCACAGGGTTCAAAAGAGAGTCGCCAATCTGATAGGTCCTAAACTGTCATCTAGGCTTCAGCCTCTGTCCCACTGACGAAATGTTGCATCCCTCTGCCTATTGTACAAGTACTTTAACGGTGAATGCTCTGACGAACTACAAGCACTTGTACCTCCTCGACATGATTGTCCCTAACAAACCCGACAAGCAGCTAAATCCCACCCCTTCACAGTAGAGATCCCTAGGTGTAAGAAAGCCTTTTACTCCAATAGTTTCTTCCCCAGAACTGCTAGACTTTGGAACTCCCTTCCGGGATTCTGCTTTCCCAACTGTACTGACATGCAGAAGTTCAAGTGTAATGTGAACGAACATCTTGCTACTCATCTCCCTTCATAACGTCCATGCAACTTACGTCCCCGATAGTAGCCCCCCCCCCCTACTTCAAAGTGGCACCGTGCCTTGTTTGGGGTGAAAATTGAATTAAAAAAAAAAGAAAAGGTTATATCAACCGAAATATCGTGAAAATAAAACTCAAGATGAGAACAGTAGTCCGAAGAATCCAAATAATACAAACAATCCTCATCTAAAAAATTCGGAAATGCTTATTTATATGGGAGTTAGGAAATTAGGAGGCTCTATAGATGTTGGTCACATGAATATAGGTGTAAAATTTAATAGTCAATATTAGTGATAAGGTCAGGTACTTCGTCAAGGTCACTGTGTCTATGGACCTTACTTGTTGGGGTGAAGAAATTGGCAATCAAGATCGGTGACATGTTTACAGGAAGTAATATCTTTTCTCACTTGAAATTATTGTCGGAAAAAAAAAAAGGAATATATATATATATATATATATATATTCCTTTTTTTATATATGTGTATGTAGTAATAAATAGGAAGTGTATATACATACATACTAGCAAAGATACCCACGCTTCTAACAGGACTTAAAATAGTGTGCACCATCCCTAGGTAGGAGACCATCATCATGCCAGGTTTGGTCATGATCGGTATAGTGATGTGGGCTGTAGGAGAGTGTGTGTATATATAATTTATATATATATATATATATATATATATATATACAAACAGGACAGAAAAGAATAGACACCTACAGAAACAGTTTATTTCAATAAACAATTTGTTGATGCCTCCGTTCAGTCTCAAAAGACAAAGGATACCCCCTGTAGGAGCAGCTGCGTGTGAAATTGTGAGGCAAGGGTTGTGCAATCTCTAACCAGTCCTCTCCTGAATCGGAACTGTTTGAGTCCAGTGGCAAGGAGAAGTCCAGGATGACTGGAAACAATGCCGAGATAAGCGGAGAGCACATACAGCACCTAGAAGTCCCAAGTGGTCACCCATTTAGTACTGACCAGGTTCAACATTGCTTAACTTTAGTGATCCAGTGGGAACCAGTGTGTCAACGTGATTATGCCGTATAATTTATAGAACAACAGCAAAAATAAATGGTCACAAATTTAATAACTAATACCTTTTGCTGTCTTTTAATGTTAGAACCTTTGTGGGCATGGCATTGATCAGTTGACAAATATCATCGTGAGGAATTTCTTGCCATGTCTTTAGCAATTATTATGCTAAAAGTTCAGGCTTAGAAGATGGCTTCCTTTCCTTTTTGCAAAGGTTCCAGTCTAATATGCTAAAGGTTTTTATTTGGGTTCATATCCGGAGATTGACTTGGCCATGGAAGTTTATTAATCCCATTTTGACTCAGCCAATGTTGTGTTGCAGAGCGATAAAGAGCTCCAGTCTTACATAAATAGGCAAATTGGTTTATTTTACAACTTTAGAATATAGATAGGAGTCCTTCATGTAATATTGAAACATTTTTAACATGTTTCCTCCGCATTCCACCACGTCTAAACGACCATCACTCCAAATTTCACCCTATGCCATAACCGAGAAACCCCCATGTTTCAACGTTGGTTGCAGTCTTTTTAAGTTAAACTCTTGCTTATACATTTCCAATGTTGGGAAATAATGCAAATAGTGACTCATCAGAAAAAATGACATTGGTCCAAAAGGTCATCGGTCTCTCCACCATCTTACAAGTCCAATCTTTTCTGTGCTTGGCAAGACAAAGAAGGTTTCCTTCTCGCAGCTTTACCGTAGTAGTCTAGATTGTAAAGATACCTGACAGTTGTTCTGGGACTGACACCAGCTTGTGTTGCAATGTCAGAAGCTTTGCACCGAGGATCTTAAACATTTCTTTTCACATGATGTAAAGTTCTTTAAGAAGCCCCAGGGAAAACTGGATGAGGTTTTGTGTATTTTTTATCTCTTGTGAATTGTACAATCACTCTATTAACTGTAGAAAGGATTATTGAAAAATTTCCTGTTATTTTGTGTTGATTAAAACCACCTTCATGTTGACACACGGTTCGTCCTTGCAAAAATTTTGATAAATCTGATGCTTCTTTGATTCATGGCATGCTTCAATGTTGTTAGATGCAATTTTAATGGGATTCCATAAATTATTTCAGCATTATTTAATCTGTAAATATAAATAAGCATATATTAATCTTATGAAAATATTTATCTTGGTGTCTATTCTTTTCTGTCGTGTTTGTGTACGTACACTATGACACTATAACCTTGACCTTTAAAAATGGTGTGCACCATCCCTAGGTGAAGAACCATCATCATGCCAGGTTTGCCCATGATTGTGATATGGGATGTAGAAGAGTTATATACACACACACACATGAACGCTACTACTATATATATATATATATATATATATATATATATATACATATATATATATGAGCAAACAGTTAATAAAATATGTTAAAAAACACTTTGAAATGAGTTAAAACATATTTAATCTGAAAAGGAAACACTAGATAAATGGATAGTCCTTAATCCGCGGAGTTTCGAAGAAATACTTTCCTTCTCATCAGAGGGTAGGAATTACCAAAATGCGGGATCGGATTTTGCATGCAGAAGTATTTGATGAAACAACAAGTAAGTCAAAGAACTTACTTGAAAACAAAAAAGTGAAGCAGAGGGAATATGGTAAAGAAAAAGGTGATTACACATGAATGGATAGTCTGGTGGAAAATAAAAAATCCAGTGACGGTAAAATCCAAATGTAAAACTTCAAGAAAGTTAAAAGAATTTCCATTTGTACAAGTAAAATCCCAGGAAATGCCGTAATTGGAAGAAGATGGTCCATAATAATCCAAAGGCAGAAATCCATGGAATAATTCACAAAAATGTGTACAAGGAAAAAAGAAAAGATTCCAATAATATTAATAAAAGAAAAATAAGATATGCTTTTCACTCTACTTCCGAGACATAAATATAAATAAGAAAGATCAGGGAAGAGGAAAAAAAAAAAAAAATCAGGGAAGAGGAAAAAAAAATGATGATAAAGTTAAATATAAAATAAAGGGAAACAAAAGTCAAAATGACCCAGACAGGAAATGTTAAAGGCGCGAAAAAAATATATAGGGCAAAATAATATAGGTCAACTGAAATGTACAGGTCATCAATTAAAAAATGTCAGCAAGAGTTGTTAGACGAAACTAAATGGAAAATAAATAAATAAATAAATAGAAAATAAATAATAAATAAATAAAAAATAAAATATAAAAATAAAAATAAAAAAACTAAATAAAAATTATTTAAAAGGAGAGGATGGCCGGTATCTGCAAATTCAAGAAAAAAAAGAAAGAAAAGTAAGTAAATGCATATAGTAAAATATAAGTAAATATACATACAAGATATGAAAGTGTGGGTAGATTGATATATTAGATAGATAGGAAGGTTTAAAAAATAAAGCAGAAAATGCAGATAAATAACCGGCCATGAAAAGAAGAGATAAAGAATTAAAATATAAGATTATTAAATTATAAAGTATTAAGAAGTATGTAGAAAAACGATAAAGTTAAAGAAAATTTTTTTTTATATCTATATAAAGGGTAAAAGTAATAACTATGTAATTTCAAAATTGCCATAATTAAATTTGGACTTATGTTTACAGAAAGAGATCAGTTCATTTTTAGAATTTATTATATTGTTACTTTGAGGGGAAGTAATTATAGTTATAGCTTCGGTTGTGCAGAGGCGACATGACTTAGAGCCTGGAGTATAAGACTTAACTTTTTTTTATGATAGTTCATTTGATTGAGAAGGGGCTATTGTTAGAGTTAAGTTTTTTAATTAAAGTGGTTAGAGAAGTTCCTTGGTTATTATTAGAATTATGGTTGTTAAAAGAAGAAATGTGGTTTGATATTCTTAATTAATGTTTAAGTAGTGCCGATATATGTATGTACTTTATTAAAAGCTCGAGGTCTGGTATTAATATTGATTTGCTGATTTGTATTAGTTAAATAGTTTGAATTTTGTTCATAGTGTTCATATATATATATATATATATATATATATATATATATATATATATATGTTAGGTTTTTGTATTTTTTTTTAGGTGGCGAACATTAAATGTCATGTTTGTGTATGTGCACTATGACCTTGACCTTTACTTTGAAAAATGGTGTGCACCATTCCTGGGTGGAAGACCATCATCATGCCAGCTTTGGTCATGATCGGTCCAGTGATGTGGACTGTAGAAGAGTTACACACGCACACGCACACACGCTACTACTTTATATATAGATATAGATAGATGGGGTAGGTTTTTTGTTTTTGTATTTTTTTGTTTAGAGGCGGTGAACATTAAATTAAAATAAATCACAAAATGTTTTTATTATACAAATATATGGTTTATTCGAAAGATTAAGTTTTTAGCATTTATAATTTAAATACAATCATAGGCTTATGACTCTCTTGTGTATAACGTAACCTGAACCAATGATCGGCAACTCATTCAACCTCGTCGGCCAGATTACAGGTTGCTAACCAAACAAAAGCCATTCGTAAACAATTAAGGAAAATGACGGATGCAGACCCCCGTGAATCTAAATATTTCAAACAAACGTTGAGAAATCATAAAAACAAAAAATCTAAAATTAAAAACTCAACAAAAATCAGTTGTCTTCAACGAATGTCAAAATACTTTAAAGTGAAAAAAAAAAAAAGTGAAAAATGGATGAAATTATGACGTGTATGTTTAAAACTTATTGAAAATTATACAACAAGCGAACCACATACACTCACAAACAAAACCAAAACACATATATGCACACATACGAGTACAAATAGTTGCAATCATATACACATACATACACATGCGATATCATCCACACATTTATAAGGCATATGTAATGCGCATATCCAAGGGTCATAACGACTATATATCTATTATACGGCATTAAAGATAACTCAATTTGGTAAAATAAAGGTTGGGGTAAAATTAGTCTCATGAAAGATAATTGGTAGATGGTTTAATATTTTTAGATGTGAAGCCATTCTAAAATAACATAACAAATTTTAAGGTCATTTGTTTATAAATTCATAGCAACAGCATTAAGCTCTCACCAATAACTAAAGAATTCATGGAAAACAGTGATTTTTTTTTTTTTTTTTTTTTTTTATTAATTGAGAGTGTCTTAATATTTGTTTCAAATTTGCTGCAAGATATCATCAAGATGATTTTTCAGTCAATTTTGTTCTCAAATTCTTTTTTTTTTTTCAATTTTGAAAAAGTTGTTCACTTTTATATTTCCAACCAAATCTTATTTTTAACACCTTTTATGTGACTTCGTGAACAACTTCCTTTCCATTTTGTTTCTACTCACTTCTAACTTCTTATAACATTTTTTCATAGTTTTACTCATTTATTTTTTTTGTATAGTCAGAAATTTGAAATACTTTCCACGTGCATAAAAATCAATTAATGAAATAACTTTGGTATTAAATTTTGATCTTAATAGATCATCACATTGCACTTCTATTAATTCCATTTGAAAACATTTTAATAGTGTCTCCACCTCCACATCAAATGGTGTAGCGAAAAATTTGAAATCCTTTTTATGAAGACCAAAAGTCACCAAAACGTGATAGAAATTCGTTTTGCTAATTCTAGATTACATTTACAAATAATTCCGAATCCTGTGGTTTCCTTGCTTCGAATAATGGAAAATGAGCATAACATATTTTTTTTCGATTTTTTTTTTGTTCTTATTCCAAGGTTAAGCTAAAGCTGTAAGTTTTTTTTTTAATGTTTACATTTTTTTTTCTTTTTTTTTTAAATGTTTACATTTTTTTTATTTTTTTTTAATGTTTACATTTTTTTTTTTTAAATGTTTACATTTTTTTTTTTTTTTTAATGTTTACCTTTTTTTTCTTTTTTTTTAATGTTTACCTTTTTTTGTTTTTTTTAAATGTTTACATTTTTTTTTGTTTTTTTTTAATGTTTACATTTTTTTTCTTTTTTTAATGTTTACCTTTTTTTGTTTTTTTTAAATGTTTACATTTTTTTTCTTTTTTTTAAATGTTTACATTTTTTTTTGTTTTTTTTTTAATGTTTACATTTTTTTTTGTTTTTTTTAATGTTTACATTTTTTTTTGTTTTTTTTAATGTTTACATTTTTTTTTTTTAAATGTTTACATTTTTTTTGTTTTTTTTAATGTTTACATTTTTTTTCTTTTTTTTAATGTTTACATTTTTTTTCTTTTTTTTAAATGTTTACATTTTTTTTTCTTTTTTTTTAATGTTTACATTTTTTTTTTTAATGTTTACATTTTTTTTGTTTTTTTTTAATGTTTACATTTTTTTCTTTTTTTTTAATGTTTACATTTTTTTTGTTTTTTTTTAATGTTTACATTTTTTTTCTTTTTTTTAATGTTTACATTTTTTTTTCTTTTTTTTTAATGTTTACATTTTTTTTTGTTTTTTTTTAATGTTTACATTTTTTTTGTTTTTTTTTAAATGTTTACATTTTTTTTTTTTTTTTTTAATGTTTACATTTTTTTTTCTTTTTTCAGAAACCTAAAAGTGGTGACGTAAATTTCATCATGAAGACCAAAAAAAAAAAAAAAATTGGTCTGTTGTGCTTTTCAAGTTTCTCTTTATGCGTGCGTGAATATCTGTTCGCCCTCTGCACTATAAATTCTTGGAAGCCAGTAAAGACAAGAAGCTCCTCTATTCAGAACAAATTTTAAGGCGACGGGAAACATTACATAACGGTTTCATCCACCTTTTCATTTTGTTTATATTGATGTTGTCTACAACCCCCAAAAATGTAATCACTTGTGTATATTGCCAAATATTAGCTAAACTGACACCCAGCCAAAATATTAGTCCACATCTGACACCCAGTCAAAATATTAGTCCACATTTCTACTCAGCCCTCTTTTAATAGTTTGTGATATTTATTTTGAGGAAAAAGAAAATTTCTTGGAATTCTCCAAATATTCAAAAAAATTACTTCATCCTGTTCAAAAAATATCCAGATAGAATTTTTCTGGATAATTGTGTCTTTGAAGGCATCTGGATGCTGGAGTTTTTAAAGGTTGAAGAAACAAGCTACACTTTTACATAGTTTAAATCCAGTCATGGATAAATGGTCAAAGATTACTGAAAAATAAAGCTAGGATAAACAGAGATACCAAGAGATTAAACACGGAGCAATTCACATGCACAAAGGAGTGCTTTCCTCCCAAGGTCACTTTTCCAGCAGTCGATAACCTTTGTTTTATATATAATAATTTTGTTTCCATTTTGAAGTGATATCAGTAAAGAATTCTAATAAAGGGAGATAATTTCTTTATGAAAGATAAAACATGATGATTAATTAATGAACGAACATCATCTCTTCAATAGCCTCCTTTTTTATTTTTACTTTCTACACAATATCTAAAGTTCAATTTTCACGTGTGGTAAAATTGCACCGGTTCATTAGTTGGTAATTGCAAAATATTTTCTCATTTGACTATTCTTTTGTATATTTAGTCTTTACCTTTTCTTAAAATTGCTTTAGTTTTCTTTCAAAGTCCATCAAAAGTTATAATTAATGGTTGCTTACATTATTCAATAGGAGTGAGCGCAAGAGAAGGTAACTCATGGTTTAGTTATTCAAATATTAGTGATCATCAGAGGGAGATAACTCTTGGTTTACTTGTTGAAGTAATTTCAATTTGTTATTTATTTTCTTAATCCATTATTCTATTAATCCTGATTTTTTTTCTGAAGATTGGACCATTAGCTTTCCACAAAATTTTGTATAAAATTATAAAACTGTGAACATAGAAAAGTTGTAAAGACAGATTTTTCGGGAAAATTCTAGTTTGTACTGAAAATGCTCTAAAAAAATTTTGTTTTTAAAAGTTTTACCTAAATTTAAGATTAATGCTTATTTCCCAGAAACAGTTGTGATTTACAGTTATTCAAGTAATACTGATTGCAGGGGGAGATAACTCTTGCTTTACTTGTCCCTTGGCAACTTCAAATTTCTATAGGAATATAAGAATAGGAATAGCATTTTTTTTTTTTTTTTTTTTTTTTTTTTGCACAGTGATCACCACTTATCAAGGCCCGGAAGCCAGTCAGGGATAAGGGTTATTGCAAGTACATTACGTTAGTGTGGAGATTTGATGAAGTGTTTACTTAAGGGGGCGAGCACGAGCACTGCTTATGCATTTTACCTTCTCAGAAATATTTTTATCATGTACCAATTGGATATTAAGAACATTTAATGAAATGTCTTTCAGTTTTGGATTCAAAGCTTGATTTGATGAAATCTACCAATTTTATTTGTATTGAATGCTTCACACGTCTTTTAAATCCTGAATTGTATTCGATTATCTAATTTAAAATTTTAGAAGTAATTTATATTTCCTGTTGATTATCTTCGTTTTATGTATAATAATTTTGTTTCTATTGTGAATTGATATCAGTAAAGAGCTCTAATAAAGGGAGATAATCCCTTATAACTATTACACATTATTTATAAATCTTCACTTTTAATTTTTTGATTAAAAAGCTTTACATTTCCTGGTGATGATAAAGTTTTGCTGTTATGTTCAGTTTTACTTAAACTAATATTATTCCTCTGATGAAGGTAAATGAAAAAGTCTTTTTATGGGATAGTCTGCTAAAAAAATGAACCTGATTTTATTAGCAATTTTTAAAAATGATCCTTTCTGAGAAAACTTGTATCTGTTGCAGACTGGTTTTTTTTTTTTCAGAATTTCAATAACCTTTTCCTTTTAAAAACCATCAGTTTAATGTCCATTTCACTGGCATATATTGGACAACTTTTAGAAATTGACTTCCAAATTAACCCATCTCTGACCAAGTATTTATTTATCCCTCTTTCTTTCAAATCCACCCTTATAACTTTTTCTCATATTTTTCTTGCCTCCCTTCTGCCAACTGGCTCTAATATCTCAACTGTTCTACATCTACCAAACAAACCGCTTTCATTCAATGTGACCAAACCCACATAGTCTCCTGTTTTGCACACTCTAAGCCTATCTTTATAACACGCACTACACATCTATCATATCATTTCTCTCCATGCAACCCTCAACCCTTTATCAGCCAGGTTTCACTTCTATAGATTTGCAAACAAATACCTAATAGACTTTTTCTTCGATCAATAGTGATAGCACTCTGTTTGTTGATAATGGCAGAATTTCTCTGAACTTAATCCAAATATAAAATGTTTTCTAAGTAAGTTTGATTTGATATCATTTTAATTTTTAGATATTATATTATTTAGATTTGATATAAAGGTAATTATTAGAGATGATAAAAACATGTAATTACTGATTACATAAAAAAAAATTGTGTATTTTAAAAAATGTTTTATCTAAAAAACAAAAACAAAAGCAAACCACTTCCAAATCAAGATTAAATATGGAGATTTGAATTGTTTTTATCATAAAGATATGATATTCTCAGATTTCTATAGACAGACGAAAAAGAATTTTATGAAATATCATTTTTTTTTTATTCGTAGAAAGAAAATAGGAATAGTTTTTGAAAATAATTACAAAATAAATTTTTGTTTTTCCAGGAATATTTTTGATATTTTGGAAACCTTATAAAAACAAATTTTCTTAACTGAATATTTTTACAGGATTAATTTAAAAAAAAAACTGTAACACCTAACAACAAAAGAATTGTTCAATCAGAAATGAGTTAAATCGATTTATCAATAAAAAAAATATACGGAAAGAACAAAATATATACTCCAAAATTATCCATGATTCCACTACGAGGGAAATATTTGAAGTATGAAGCTGTTTTCCTTCCTTACCCCTAATTGGTTTTGTGGCTAGCAGTAAAATAATGACAATATAACAGAATTAACTCGTGCACGAAACTGTTAAAAAATATTTTTAAAGAAACACATTTTTTTTTACTGTTTATTTTATATAGAGTCTTGTCATAAGACTGCGTGCACAGACGTGGATAGATTTTCTGAATAAAAAGAAATTCCCTTTTTTCTCTTTTCTTTTTTTCTTTTCTTTTTTAATAAACCTCCAAAATAATTTCATATTTTTATTTGTTCTATAAAATTATAAAAAAATTACATTTTAAAATTATTAAAAAAATTACATTTAATTGCATTTTCACCACAAACTAGGCACAGTGCCACTTTGATGTAGAGGCTACTATCTGGGACATAATTTGCTAGGATACTATGTAGGGAGTTGAGCAGCAAGATTTTAAATTAGACATTAATTTTTTAACTATATCAAAAGATTAGTTAAGTCAAAATAACAGAAAAGTCAGGTCTGATAGAATATATAACGTTTAATTTTATGTAAATAACATAGATTGAAAAAAATCTGTAAATGACTGGCGAGGTAGAATCAAATATTGATCGGCAAGATGTATTCCTACTTAAATCTAACAAGTAAAAATGTGATTAACTTAATTCTATATATTAGATGTGATTGAAAGTTATATATTAAAAGTTTATTAGGATTTTTCTATAAACAAATAAATCTGAAGATGAAGTTGAAAAAAAAAAAAGGTCATTTTCATTTTATTCTAACAGTTCCTATCACAAGTGTTGTCTTGATGGACTAAAAGTCAGGGACAAAATATTTTAATTCAAAACAATAAAGTTTTTGTGGAGAAAAAAAGGGGTGCATACTCTTATTTTACTGGGACCAATTCTTTTACATCTAGACAAGGACAAAGGAAATGAGTACTTTAATAGCAGGAGAATTATGCTGTTCTGCCAACCAACAAACTGCTGTGCTACACAGATTTTCTCATAAAGACTAGTAATAACATATACGATAATTGATGTGGTTATTTATAAATCGATTTCTTTTCCGCGACACTTTAAGAAATTCTGTGGCACTTTTTTCTGAAATATAAATATAGTAAAATTATGGATTGACGCTTTTGGGGGATTTCATCAGATCAAAAAGAGTTGGATAGTTTGAATTATAAAACGGACTTCCATAAGATCCTCTCTTCCATTTAATTGACATATTTCTTTGTCAGATCCACCTTCTTTTCACATATTCATTTTTTTATTTAAGGTGGCTTCTCTCTTTTTCTCTCTATTTTTACTCAAGCTTGCAAGCATCTTCTGTCCTTTCCACCACCACCACCACCACCACTCTTTATTCATTCGTCCGTTATTTATTTTTTCTCATCACAATAAATACAAACATACTAAAAACAGAGAGGAGAAAAGGAAAGAAAGAGAATTTACTTTCCATTGTTTTGTAATTATATAGATAGATAGATATATTGTCTCTGAGGAGTTATTTAGTAGTCTTCTGCTAGTCAACAAAGTAAGTATAAGGTGTAATATATATATATATATATATATATATATATAAAACTACATCTTTTTGTTTTTAATTAACTAATGATATATATTATAATAATGTACAATGTGACTTACTATAAAGCTCTATCTGAAAGAATATTGAGTCTTTTATATGCATATAATTTGCTGTCTTGATTCTGTTAATTTTTATGCAATATAAGTTTTACACTCTGATCACACATAGAGGACTGTTGAAATGAGTACTAAAAAAATATTTGCATAATATTTTTTTCATATCAGTTATGTACATAAAATAGTGTTTTTCTTTTAGATTTATATATATATCTCCTATTGGAGATTACAACTACACTTTTTCACCTATTACAATAGGCAAACCACCATTGCTCAGTCTCCTCACCTATATGTATTTATGATTTCCTTGTTTAAGGGCCTTGATAAGTGGTGATTTCCATGTAAAAAAAAAACAATTCTGCTTATTATTCAGCTGAGTATTTATTTACCAAAATTTAATTTTAAATTATTTTATTTATTTATTTATTTATTCAAACAGTAAAAAAAAAAAAAAAAAAGTTGGAAAATACTGTCATTTTGACATGGTGTCACCTGCATGCAATACAAACCCTAAAGTATACTCTACAAAGTTCCATGTAAAAAAAAAAAAAAAAAAAAGCGTATCTACTTATTATTAAACTAATTGAATAGTTATTTACAAAAAATTTATTTTTAAATTATTTTATTTATTCAAACAGTCAACAGAAAACATTGGAAAATGCTGTCAGTTTGGCATGGTGTCAACTGCATGCAACACAAATCTTAAAGTATATTCTACAAAGTTCCATGTAATAAAAAAAAAAATTTTACTTATTATTCAATTAATTGAATATTTATTTACCAAAATTTTATTTATCTATTCAAACAATCAAAAAATTTTGGAAAATGCTATCATCTTGACACGGTGGCACTAAAAAATCCTAAAGTATAACGTGCAAAGTTCCATTCTGAAAATTACCATGAATTATATTCTCCCTTCGTACCCTATGCCTTTAGCACCGAAAGGAATGTTTTCCTCGTTAACTTCTACTTCAATTGGTTTGCCCTCCATAACATCTTCATCTGGAAGTATTGGAACGTCGGGTAATAATACTCAACAAATGTCGGTCCCTGTTACAACTTCGTCGTCATCATCATCAACCAGTGTAGGTCCGAGGAACTTTAGCTGTGAAATCTGTCATAAAACATTTCCCCGTCAAGGTAACCTCGACCGACACCGAAAAACACATAGCGGGGACCGGCCATACAGCTGTGACCTTTGTTCTAAGGCCTTCTCACAACGATCGCATCTGAAAGTCCACCGCAACACCCACACGGGGGAGCAGACGTTCAAGTGCCACGTGTGCAACTATTCATTCTTGAGGAACGGGAATCTCACGCGTCACATGCGTACTCATCAAAGACATGAGGTTTTTGCCAACGAGAATTCGTACAACCATAATGGATGCGACAAGTCTAGCATTAAGGTGGACGATAAGACTCTCTACAAGAGTGTTGAAAAAGCGAAACCAGGTCACCATGGCCATCACCACCACCACCACCACCATCATCATATTCATAAACACCAGCATCATCAACATCATCAGCAGCAGCAGTCACAGCAGCAGCAGCAGCAAAGTTATAAGTGTAATGCATGCAGTAAAGTATTTGTGCCCATTCGGCAAGACGCGGGCAACACGCTATACTGTGAAACGTGTTTAAAGACTATGATTAATAGTCCGACCAGGACACCATCGCAACATGGCAACTTCCCGGCTAGTCGTAATCATCTTCATCAATCTCCATACCAGCATCCGACAAAGTCAAATCAGCGGCTCATAAGTGCAGCTGCGGCTGCGGCTGCTATACATAAATACCAGTGCCATCTCTGTGGGCGGACATTCCCTCGCCACGGCAACCTTGAGCGGCACAAAAGCGCCCACCTCGGACTGAAGCCATTTGGCTGCGACATTTGCGGCCGCATGTTCGGACAGAAATCGCATGCAAAAGTGCACAAGATGACTCATACTGGTGACCGTCCGTTTAAGTGCGACGTTTGTGGCTTCGCTTTCTCCCGTAACGGAAACCTCGTCCGACATCGGCGTTTCAACCGCTACAGTTGCCTCGTACCAGGCACGGATCGACAGCAGGCGCTGCGTCCATCTGGCCACTCTTTTCTGACTGGTATCGGCAACTTACCACCGCCCCTCCCTCCACTACCACGACTGCCACCGCCGCCAACACCTCCACTACCATCAACCCAGACAGAAACAGGAGTCCAGCTATCACCACCGGAACAGCTTCCTCTAAATGTCCCAGCAACACCCCCTTTGAACAGTAACCCAGTTAGTCGGGCAGACGGTAGGATCATGGTTGTTCAGGTGGGTGGGGCATCGCAACAGTTAGAACCTATTTCGAGTGGCCAGATAATTGTGAGAGGAAATTCGGACGATGTTGATAACAATATTCTTAACACTCCACAGATGCCCAACTCGACTGTTGAATAATGTGATGATTATATTTCAAATCTAATAACGCTTCATTGGAAAAGACTTTTAAATTGACTCGATTGACTGAAAATGTTTAATGCCTGATTTTAATGAGATTTGAAACCGTTTTAAAACATTTTAATGAGATTTGAATCATTTTAAAATATTTTAATGAACATATATATGTATGTATGCGCATATATATATATTCAAAGATGGCGTAACTAAAAGAAAACACAATTGCAACTTTAATTCTGATTTTTTGATTTTGTAATCATGCTCGTATTCCTTTATGTTCTTTTAAAGTTAATGGGTTTCTTTTCTTCTGATGAGTTAAGAGCAGAATAAATTAAAAAATTGACATAATTACATGAATGATTTTATGCTATGAAACAGGTACTGTAAAAAAATTGAATATTTTAACATGCTTAAAGCAATAAATGGTAGAATCAAGGAATATATCTCACCACATGTTCTGATGTTAGAATCAAGGGATTTATCTGAATTGACGATTAACATTGTCAAAGAATCTTTTCTCAGATCGATATGGACCATAATTTATCGGATCCAGCAAAGACTGACCTCTTTTGGTTTTGGACATCAATGAAGAGATGCCTCCGTGATGAGGTTGTAATGAAGTGACCAATCGCAATTTTCCTGACCAGCATTGTTTATTTCCACCAGTAGCAAGGGAAATATAGAAGAACTGATTTTATTTCAAAGATTTCCTTCAAAATTGGTTCACCATTCCTCCCCATCTCCTATTTATTTTTCATGAAAACATCTCTTCCGGCATGTTATAATTTGGGTACAGTTTTTACAGATCCGTTTTGTTATGTAGAAATAAACGGTTATTATTATATCAATAGCATCTCTTTTCATGTATAAACATGCCAGAAAAATTATAAATTCATTGCTTAGATAACAAAAAACGCATGACAGTATAATGCTGCAAGAAGAAAAAAAGTTCAGAGAAAACTAAACTTTGTGTATTTGTTCCGGCAGCCATCTTTGTTCATATATATATATATATATATATATATATATATATATATATATATTTGATAGTTCCTTGCTTTCAATTTTGAACCTAACTACAAAATCTTCAGAAGTATGACTAAGATCTGATAAATCAAATATGGCGCTATAAAATAACGTCCTCTTGTGAATCTGATTGTGTTTCTTTTGGATGACGGGTGCCTATATACTCTATAATAAGAGTTTTTTTTTATTCTGATGATTTTGCAAACTTTAAAAAATCTCCTTTTAGCAACATTTTTTCTTCATCATATCCTTTTGATTCCAAGGATAAAAAAATGTTTTTTAATAAAAACAACTTTCCAGCTGCTTTTTTTTTTCCAAGGAACACCTATCTGTTTCTGAGTTGTTTGGTGAATTTCCGCTATTCAACGAAGAACATATAAGACCTATTACATAAACATGAATAAAATACAGCTTTTGGTTTGGAATTATAACCAACAATATATACGTATATATGCATATATAATATGAATGTTTATAAAATTTATATAAATATATATATATATGAATGTTTATAAAATTTATATATATATATATATATATGAATGTTTATAAAATTTATATATATATATATATGAATGTTTATAACATTTATATATATATATATATGAATGTTTATAAAATTTATATATATATATGAATTTTATAAGATTTATATATATATATGAATGTTTATAAGATTTATATATATATATGAATGTTTATAAAATTTATATATATATATGAATGTTTATAAAATTTATATATATATATGAATGTTTATAAAATTTATATATATATATATATATGAATGTTTATACAATTTATATATATATATATATATGAATGTTTATAAACTTTATATATATAATATGAATGTTTATAAAATTTATATATATAATATGAATGTTTATAAAATTTATATATATATATATATATGAACGTTTATAAAATTTATATATATATATATAATATGAATGTTTATAAAATGTATATATATATAATATGAATATTTATAAAATTTATATATATATATAATATGAATGTTTATAAAATTTATATATATATATATATATAATATGAACGTTTATAAAATATATATATATATATATATATATATACATATATATAATATGAACGTTTATAAAATATATATATATATATATGATATGAACGTTTATAATATATATATATATATATAATATGAACGTTTATAATATATATATATATATGAACGTTTATAAAAAATATATATATATATATAATATGAACGTTTATAAAATATATATATATAATATGAACGTTTATAAAATATATATATATAATATGAACGTTTATAAAATATATATATATATAATATGAACGTTTATAAAATATATATATATATAATATGAACGTTTATAAAATATATATATATATAATATGAACGTTTATAAAATATATATATATATAATATGAACGTTTATAAAATATATATATAATATGAACGTTTATAAAATATATATATAATATGAACGTTTATAATATATATATATATATCTATATATATAATATGAAAGTTTATAAAATATATATATATATATGAACGTTTATAAAATATATATATATATAATATGAACGTTTATAAAATATATATATATATAATATGAACGTTTATAAAATATATATATATATAATATGAACGTTTATAAAATATATATATATATAATATGAACGTTTATAAAATATATATATATATAATATGAACGTTTATAAAATATATATATATATAATATGAACGTTTATAAAATATATATATATATAATATGAACGTTTATAAAATATATATATATATATAATATGAACGTTTATAAAATATATATATATATATAATATGAACGTTTATAAAATATATATATATAATATGAACGTTTATAAAATATATATATATAATATGAACGTTTATAAAATATATGTATAATATGAACGTTTATAAAATATGTATAATATGAACGTTTATAAAATATATATATAATATGAACGTTTATAAAATATATATAATATGAACGTTTATAAAATATATATATAATATGAACGTTTATAAAATATATATATAATATGAATGTTTATAAAATATATATATATATAATATGAACGTTTATAAAATATATATATATAATATGAACGTTTATAAAATATATATATAATATGAACGTTTATAAAATATATGTATATATATATATAATATGAACGTTTATAAAATATATGTATATATATATATAATATGAACGTTTATAAAATATATAATATGAACGTTTATAAAATATATGTATATATATATATATAATATGAGCATTTATAAAATATATATAATGTAAGCGTTTATAAAATATATATATATAATATGAACGTTTATAAAATATATATATATATATATATATATATATATATAATATGAACGTTTAATAAAATATATATATATAACATATGTATATATAATATTAATGTTTAAAAAAAATGATTGGACATAGGAGATTGATTTTAATCGCGCATGAAAGAACTAAAAAAATAACTGATTCTTAAAAGACATCAAACACGGAATGAGCTGATCTTCAATGGATAAAGAATTTGTTTTTTTAATTCACGGATGGTTCTGACTTTATATCTGACATTCACCTAATTCCATCTCAAAATGTTTTACACTTTTGCTATTCTTAGTCTGACCTGGCAACTTGTTAAAAAAATATATTGAAATTTGGCGATGATTTTCCGAACTGAGAAATAATATTAACAAAGTCTTCATACTTCTCTTCCGTTGATTAAATAAGACGTTCGATTTGAAATTCCCCGATTGATTACAGATGACACCAAAAAGGAAAATTGGAGAGTGCATCATCCAAGACATTATGGACATAGCAACAATAAAGATAAAGATAACCGTTTGAAACATGTAAATAATGTAAATATGAACAATATTGCAAATTTATCATGAGAATATATAGATATATATATATGATATGCAATTCATGTTTGGAGTTCTGTCCAAAAATAAATCATTAACGAAGACAAAAAAAAATATAAAAGAAGTTTTGTTTTTGTATGATTTTTTTTTCTTAATATTTTTTTTTTTTTGTTTTATTTTTAAAAAGAAGCAAGCACTTTTTTTTTCTTTTAATTATTTTTAGACGTTTTCTTTTCATAAATGAACTAGTCTCTTCTGGTGATCAAATAATACAGCGTGAAATGTATGTACACAATTTTTTTTATGGGTTTAATGATACTATGTTTTAACAATTCTTTTTACAAAAGTGAAACATTAGTTTAGAAGAATGGTTTCCAGCATTAAATGGCTATAAATCTTTACATGCTGTCAAACGAAATAATTCAACTATTTATTAAAACAAAACTTATTTAAATCTGATTACAAATATAACAGTGGTTTTGCTCAGAGATCACCCATTGACCCACATACATTTTTGCTTAATGTATATAATGATCTCTGCAACCACACTAATAATAATAATAATAATAATAATAATAAAAAGCAGATAAAACAAATATACTCAATAAATCTACCATGAAAAACTGTAAACCATCCTCGACCAACTGCACAAAATTTTTAAAAAATCAACAACCCCACAAACATATTAAAGACACAAGTCAACAAACTCATCACTGCCAATAATGCATAGATCGGAAATTACCAACTTCCTCAAATTATCGTAAACTACAAACCTGGATATTTATATGGAACCGTTAAAATACATAAATCCATCTTTTCCCTGCGACCCATCATATCACAAGAACTACAAATCTTAAAAGCAAAACAAGTTGACAACAAAATCCTCAACGTAGAAAGCCTTTTCACTAATGTACCTTTCAAAAAAAAAAAACATAGATATAATCTTTGACAATATAAACAACAACGCGTCTCTCCCTCCCCTTAAAATTGACAAAAGAAAACTTAAAAAGTTATTAATAGTTTCTACTACCGAGGTACCCTTTCATGACTACAAAGATAATATCTACAACCAAATAGATGGAGTTTCAATGGGTTTCGTTCTCTGACCAATTTTCAGTGAGTTCTACATGAGTGACCTCAAAAACTGGACATTTAATAACACTAGTAAACCATCTGTATATGTTCGATATGTCGATGATGTAGTCATTAAGATACACAAATCTAATATATAAAAGGCTATATATGTCTATCTGTCTCCATATTTTCAAACTCTATCTCCTCCGAAACCAAAAGTCGTAGAGCGGCGCTAGGGGCCTCAAATGATTGAATTTTTATATGGGTCGTTCTTTTATGAATATTTAGCTGGTTAAAATAATTGAAAAAAAAAATCATTAAACATTTTGTACATTCATTTTAGTTTATTTAAAATTTTTATTCGGTTCATATGCGTGTCACGGTGGTACAGTGGTAACGTCACCAGCTTTGAATGCTACAGTTTTGATTCTAGCTGATGGCACCTAAATACTTGTTTTTTATTTTTGAAATCACAATCCTACACTAATATATATGAAATTTGGACAAATTAAAATATATTTAAGTGTATTTTACACCCGGGCAAAGCTCCCCCCCCCCTTAGTATATAATAAAAAAATTTAAACCTCAAATCTAGTAGTAAATACAATGTCTCCCAATGTCATTTATAAGTTGCAATGCCTTTTGGAAGAGTGAAACTCCTATAACAACAATAAAACTAATAGTTACATTTGATACACAACCACCACCCTATCGTGTCGCCTTACCATGGATGATACGCACTCTAGCGCAGGATTACAACATTTACAAAAAAACATAACTGCTGCTCCTCCTCTGAAGTAAGAGAAATTCATGTCAGCAACACAAAAATAATACACCCTGAAACCAATGTTAAGAAGTCAAAAATACTTGAAGTTATATACATTAAAACGCAAAAACTTGTCCTTAACCAAATCACATTTAATTCCATCCCTAACACACTCAAATGCTTGTCGTAACCCCACCCCCTAAGTGACCCGGTACTGACCACAGAGCTGGGCACTCCCACCTCCACACCAGGTCTTTGCAGTGTTTATAGGCATTCACTGCTGGTACTATATATAAAAAATACTGTCAGTCCTTCTCGCAAATAATATTCACACATCCCTCCTGATTATGTCTTCTTTGAAAGATGAAAAATATCACCTTCGAACTACACATGGAACCGATATTAATTCTTTCGATATACTTATTAGAAAGATAATCAGAAACAATTTAAAAAAAAAAAAAAAAATGATTAAATGGAAGCTCTCTGTTGTCTTTAACATGCTTAAATAAAATAATGCTGCTTAAATACACACAATCTATATATATGTGAGTGTGCGTGTGAGGATACTTCTCAGCTTATATACTCAAATTTTTGATCTAGACTTGAAATTTGGTATATAGGGTATTCAGACGTGGAAAACATTTTAATCAGTTTTCATGTGGAAAAAGGGCTGTTAAAGGGTCAAAATTGAAAAATTGATGCTTGGGAGGTCATCAGATTTTTATCTGTTTGTCAACTGTTTCACAAGTTTTGAAAACACTTTAAAATTGTGGCAAGCTGGTCTAATGGCTATCATACTTTCGGTGTCAGTTTGAGTTTTTTTATTTTTATTTTATCAAAAAATTTAGTGTTATGTGCAATACCATGTACATCTAGTATATTATATATACTAGCAGGACCCGTTAACCGGCATTGCCTAGTGGAAGCCTGGCACCCCAAGAGCTAATTTATCTTGTTGGATTGGGTATCTTTTTCGAGAGGATTTCTGGATTTTTTAATTTCCATCCTAACCATCTCGTGTATCTTTTTTTCTTTTTCTTTTTTTTTAAATCCCTTGGAATTTTGTAGCAACTTTTGGAAATATCTGTTTATCTCTGAAGAGCTGTGTTATGGCATAAAGGACTATATTTTCCATCATCCTAGCGAAACATGTGTAAGACAGTAATGCAAAAGATGTAGACATTCACCTATATTATAAATACAAAAAAGTATAGAAAGTACTTCCTCCATTCGGGAATAGTTGGTGAATTTTAAATTTGATCGGAAATACTTTAAAGTTTGATGAGACAAGATATTTTTTAATGAAAATACAGGTTAACTTAATCTTATGATTTTATATTTGCAGAAATAAATTAGATTGACAATCATTGTATTCTACTATTATATAAAAGTTACTTTGTGTGTGAGTTCCTTCCTCATGGAGTCTGAAATGGCTGCTTATCTTTCGCAAATTTCACACAAAGATAATTCATATGTCTGGCAGTGTTCTTAGATATGTTTTGCACAGAAATTCACCCAATAAGTATCGAAAAAAAAAAATCTGATCCTAAAAATAGTCTTTCTTTCTTATAGATAAAAAAGAATTTTTACTGGGGAATATTTTTACATTTCACCAGCAAGGGAGATAATAGAATCTTAGGAAATCATTTCTTCTTAAAAAAAAACAATTATTGTCATCTGCAGATATAGCTCAGTGGTAGAGCATTTGGCTATAGATCGAATGATCCCCTGTTCAAGCTCGGGTGTATCTCACCATTTTCTTATTAATGTGTTCAATTTATGATAAAAGAAGAGATACCATTTAAAATCACTGCAAATCATTTCTTCATTTGCATTTTTAAAAATAAACATTAATCAGAAGTGACTTTTCCAGGGCATTCATTGTCAAGCCCAAATATCAGCTGACGTGATATTGTAAAAAAACACAGACAGAATTTGATGCACAATATTATTATTTTTTTATTGTTTTATGCGAATTAGTCCACCGGGCAAATTATTCACTCATAATATATCAGAATCAATTGTAGAATCTGCATAAATTAAAAAAAAAATATTTAAACGTATTGTATGACGGGCAACTAGTGTTTAAATAAAAATAATACAAATAACTACCAAATGTTATAATGTATTTATTCAACATACGTTAGTCTACATTTAAAATCTTTAAAATCAAAATTGAAGTGTAGTGGTTGAGGTGCACATATACAAGCACATGTATGACACCTGGTGGCAAACGCACCGAACGATGAGGTCATATTGTCAGATAGAAATCGGCAGGGTGAAAGGTCAACTACTTGATGTATGCACCTGTCGGAGGTGAGATGTCTGTAAACAAAGCAAGTCACTTATATAGCCCAGAGAAAAAGGAAGAAAGAAGTGAGTCAGTCGAGAAATCAACCCCACACAAGTGTGGCTCTATTTCCCCATTCCACTCTTTCTGACTAGGACTAGGTGCACGCATTTCTGACGCAGTAACAACGAACAATTTTTTATACAAAACGAGTGTATGATTTTGCTTTCTGGTGAAAAATCGACTGTGATACGTTTAAAAAGTAGGAAGTTTGGCTTTTATTTCTAGCTGTGATTTTGACAAATGTTAGAACTTGTAATTATTGTCAGACAAAATAATTTGTTCCATTGTCTGCTGTAAAGTCAGAAAAATGTTGTTCGACTTCAATCCATGTAATGTCTGGAAGCTTTGACGGCTTAAATTAAATCATCTACATTAATTGGAGTCTTTTGCTGCTGAATGCATTGCATATTGTATCGAAGAAATCTAGGTCACATACATTCAGATTCAGGCTGTTTGGAGGCTGGTTAAACAATTCAATATTCAACTCCAATCTTTCTGACTCTTTTTTGAACAGTGGGTTTGTTGGATATCGATGTGGCTGAGCATTGTCTTGCTGCATTTTGATATGTTGTACACTAGATCCAGCTAGCCATTTCTCCCACGTTTCAGCAGTAGACCTCAAAGTGCTTCTTCTCAAGGGAATCATGCTTATCCTTCCAAGCTGTTGAGTGTAGTCTTTCTTCTTTCGGACACAAAAGAATTTATAGCTTGAAACATCCATTGGAACCAAAATATTGAACAAACTTTAAAATGTTTGTCACCAAATTTTCCTTACAGTATTTCTTGCGATTCCGAATGTTTCTGCAACATCTTTGCACCCCATTTTAGAATATTTACTTCAACACATTCGGTTTATTATGTGAAACACAAAATGGTGTATACCAAAACACTAAAATACAAGGCCGCAACAAAAAAATATTTTGTTGCGGCTTGTCCGTCTGAGTAGAACTGAATTTGCCTTCCGTCGACACCCTCCGTCACTTTTTAACAATTGAGGAGTTCAGTTTTCGGATATCACGTGACTATAAAAGACGTACGATATAGTTTTTTTTACTTTCTTTCCGAATAATTCTTGCCTAAAAATATTTCATTCTCATACTAATTCTTATTTACTATCTTTTTTTGTTTGTTTGCGATCAAACCCGGAGTGGAGGGGGGTGGGTCTCATTACATATAGTTGATTCTATAGTAGATGATCGTATCCATTAAACCAGCCACACCTCGAATAAAAAAAAAAAAAAAAAAATAAGACAACAAGATTTGTTCCGTTTTTAATATTTAATTAATAAACAAAGAAAAAAATGGTTGAATTGTACACATTTAGTGAAATACAAGTTGCTTTTTTTACAAAATGCTATTGAAAATGAAGTGAGGAATTTTACTGATGGAAATGTGAATAAATATTACTTTGGGGTCGGAATTAAGAGGGTGGGGTCAGGATTAAGAGGGTGGGGTGAGTTAAAGGACCATAATGGATCTAATTGTTTGGTCATTTTAGACATAAATTCCTTTCTGTTATTATTTATGCCAAAGCATATCTATTGTAAACACTTCATTGTACACATTTAGTCGAATACAAGTTGCTATTTAAAAAAAAATTTTTTTTAAACAAAATGCTATTGAAAATGAAGTAATGAATCTTACTGAAGGGAATATTGCTGAAGGAAAGAGGGGTAGGTTTGGGGGTTAGGTTAGGGTTAATAAGGCAAGAGGGTAGACCATAATGAATCTAATTGTTTGGTCATTTTAGATATAAATCCCGTTTTCTGATTATTCAACGCTAAAGCATGATACCTATTGTACACATTTAGTCGAATACAAGTTGCTATTTTTTAATGAAATGCTAATGAAAATGAATTGACAAGAATGTGAATAAATATTCAGCCTACAATTCATCTTTCGGTGCTCCGTGCTTCGACTAGACTCAAGACAAAAAGTAAAAATTTTTAAAAGTACTTATACAGATAAGGGCACAATTGAAAATCGCAGTTCGAAATCTACAGGCCAGGATCAGAGTGTAGTATCTATTCTGATGCTGCACTCAATTTGTTTTTAGTCAATGAAGAAGAACCCCCTTCTATACTAAGACAATTTTATTTTTACCTACTTCCAGAGTGCCCCTTTCTAGGGAGCTTCCCCCCCCCCACATTAAAAACGACCTTGTGTCACATTTTGCTTTTGTGGGGAAACAAATATATACTTATACAACTGCAAGCACTTGTACCCCCTCAACGTAAATACCCTTGACAAACAGCTAAATCCCACCCTTCACAGTAGAGATCCCTAGATGTAAGAGAGCCTTCTATTCCAGTAGTTTCTTCCCCAGAACTGCTACCATTTGGAATTCCCTTCTGGGTCCCTGCTTCCCCAACGGTACTGACATACAGAAGTTGAATTGTAACGTAAACCGACATCTTGCTGCCCAACTCCCTACATAGTACCCCTGTAGCTTCTGTCCCTGATAGTAGCCTCCTACATCAAAGTGGCGTGCCTTGTTTGGGGTGAAAATGTAATAAAAAAAATCAGGCAAAAAAAAAAAAATTTAAACAAGGGGAGATAAGTCAGTCTATCATTTAACCAAGTAATGAAATGTTGGATTGGCAGAATACAGAAACTGATTTTATCTTTTAATTAAAATTCTACTCAAAATTTTTTTCCTAATTTTTGGTGAGGATACTTAGACCAGTTCTAAACTCTTTTTCTGAAGAGCTATTTTAAGGGCAACTTAACCAGTGATGAACTTCAAAATGGTGTTGTGAGATCATGGATTGTCCATAAATCTCAATTAAAAAATTTTTTTTAAATAAAGCTAGTTAATCATATTATGTGATTTCTTTTTTTTCTATCCATCACAAGTATAAGCGCCAAGTACATCCTAAAATGGAGTACTGCTACCACATCTAGGCAGGAGTTGCTTGGTGTACCCAATCTATGGTCTCCTCTTGCCAAACTTTCACAAAAACACTCAACTAACTACAACCACTATCAACAATTTCTCCCACTCTCTATCTGTGCCTAAATCTAAATGCAGAGTTAATGAACAAAGCTTCTTTCCTAGAACTGCCCGCCTATGGAACTCTGTTCCATTGGACTGCTTCCTGGCTGATTACATGGTAGCCTTCAAGTCCAATGTAAACAAGTTCTTGTTGAGCTGTCCCCTCAAATAATTAAATTCTACCCAATTTATACCATTAACAATTACTACACTACAAGCTTACAGTCATTAACCATTATCTTCAAATGGCCTTCAAGCCTTGATAAGTGGTTACTCTCAAATAAAAAAAAAATTCACATTATAAAGATTTTTGCTTTTTCTTGTTTTTTTTCTTGGAGGATGAGGGGGGCGGGTTATGAACACGCACTGACAGTTTCCCCTTCACCATGACGCAGGTTTTTGTGTGAACATATTTTTATTTTTTCATCATCTTGAGTTCTATCTAAGCATAACGAGCACAACTATCTTTTGCTTGCGTTCTTTAATTGAACAAGATACGACAATCAAGTTGAAAACAATTTCAACATTAAAAAATCCAAAGAAAATCTATGGATTTTAGTTTTTTTTTTCCCCATTTAATTTTTTTTTTAAAACTGGGAATATATATATTTTTTTTTTTATTTATTTATTTATTTGAATTTTTTTTTTTTTTTAAATTTATTTGAATTTTTTTTTTTTTTTAAGCTGAAAATTTTTTAAACTAGGAATATATTTATTTTGTAATTTTTTAGTTTTTTAGTTTTTTTAGTTGAAAATTTTTTTTTAACTGGGAATATATATATATATATATTTTTTAAATTTTTATGAATTTATTTATTTTTTTTGTTTTAAGCTGAAATTTTTTTTTTAAACTAGGAATATATATTTTTTTTTGGTACTTTTTTTATTATTAATTTATTTATATTTTTTTGCTTTTTTTGCCTGAAAAATATTTTAAACTGGGAATGAATATATATTAGATTTTTTATTTATTTTAAAAATTTTTTAAGCTGAAATTTTATTTTAAACTGGGAATATATATATATATATATATATATATATATATATATATATATATAATTTTTTATTATTTTTTTTTTTTTTTTTTTTTTAAATTGGAACTTTATAAGATTGCAATCTCCTTAATGAAGAAAAACATTACAAGAGAAACAAGTTGATTATCAAGCCAAGAACTTCAAGTAAGGAAATCCTTGATTCATCCTATGTTCTAAAAAATAAAAACACTTATATTTTTTATCAGGTGCTTTCATTTTTAGCATCAGTAACAACAATGAAAGAAGGAGGGAGCAGGAGAGAGGAAGGAAAACTCGTCTTCAAAGCCGTATTGTGATATGAAACATTGGAGAAGCGATTAACAAGACACAGGGACGTGAAAATGGTGTCCGCGCATGAAGTTCGGCTTTTGTCATCCAAAACAGTTAATGAACCAGCATCTAAAAATAGAAAATAAAATCCCCCACCCCTCCCCGAAGCATCCCTTCCATGGAGGTTTCGACTTCTACACATCAGCTTCATGGGATGGTGATTGATGTGACTGATCAGCCTCATCTTTGCCATGCGGTTCTTCTTTGTTTGAAGCAGGCTCGGTCATCTCACTGTATTTGCGTTTTGGTTTGTACCTAAACAATAATTAAAACAATCATTATGTATATATGCAGTATGAATTCCTTTTCTTTTATCTTTTATATAATATATGTGTATATATATATATATATTAAACAGGATAGCTGGAGTCATGTTGAGTTGGGGACATGATCGCATAAAAATCGAAGGGGAATAGAAAACATTAATAAAAGCATTTTAACAATAAATTGATGAATAAAAAAAAAAAAGAACTATTAAGATGTAAACTGAAGGTGTCTGTCGACCAATGCATTTTCAAGAGGGAAAAACATTAACGAATACGATGAAAAAAAAAACAAAATATTAATGATTATCATTTAAAATTTAGGAGAGAAAAAATTTGCAATATGGAGTGGGTAAATAGAGAAATGTCTCCGATATTTGGGGGGCATGAAGTATTAAATAAGCAAAAAACATTATCAACAAATGTAGACTATATATATATATATATATATATATATATATATATATATATATATATGTGTGTATATATATATATATATATATATATATACACACACACAATTTATATAAGTATACAAAATATGCATGTATGTTAGCGTTCTTTGAATAACTCGAATTTGTGGGAAAGCTCTTTCTGTCGACAAAGTGAAGGTTTAGTATCCTAATACTCAAGGCCTCCAAGATTTTAAGTAGATGTTTGGATCGAGTTTATGTACGATACAAAAACAACTATCTGAATAGGTCTCCCAATTTATTGTCAAGCAGATGCTGCCCGATTGCGGACTCGTGGATCGGGGAGTGCCCGGATGTGCTCAGTAAACATCCGGGCATATTCCTTAAACACCCAGATGCACTCATTGATATATTCCTGTTAAACCCATGAGACTTACAAAATCATGCAGGTACATGTTGGACCAGTTTGACCCCCAAGCACTGAAGAGTTCGATCCACATAGTCAGCACCACACTGGCATTTAAATTCATAAATGACTAAACTTTTGTTCAGTATGGGTAGAACATCTTTCTGAAAGGTTGGGAAAGCCATCCTGGTACCAAATACCACACGGGGTTGCACTGCATAATAGCATCTAATCCTATGAGAAAAACCTTTACTGATAAAACCAATAAAGGGGAGCTTTAAACAGACAGGATATTTAAGTGGACCAAAGAAAATATTGGTATTCGATTTCGCAAGTTTTTTATGAATAAACTTGAAAATGATACCGTCAGGGAAACTGTTCTTAATAAGTATATCAATTATCTTTTTTAATTCAGCTTCTAATTTGCTGATCGTGCAAATTATAAGAGCACAGTGAACTAAAGTTTTAATCAAGCTAATTTTCCTACTCATAGGGGAAAAGGAATCCCAACTAATATACAAGTCCATGAAAGTCGGTTTCCTGTACACTGTGGTAGAAAAATTGTTCCCTATCATTTCTACCAAAACATCAAAGAAGAGAAGAAAGCTATAATGCTCCTCCTTCATGGTGAATTGTACTGCTGGGTAGAGATTATTTAATTGCAGGAAAAATTCACTCACTTCGTGACGGGACTTGAAAATGACAAAAGTGTCATCAACATACCACGAATAACGAAAGGGTCAGTAACCTGAGTGAATAAAACAGATTCCTGGAAACCTAGGAAGATATTAGCTAGGATAGAACCCAGAGGACTGCCCATTGCAACCCCATCAACCTGCCGATACATTTCATTATTGAAGTTAAAACTGACTTAGTGGCCAGTTCCATGAGTTCCAGAAAAATGTTCTCCGGAAAGCAGGAAGGGTTAACGTGCTATGATACAGCATATCAGCACATATTTGTATGGTTTCGTTGAGAGGCATGTTCATAAATAAGTAAGTAATGTCAAAAGAAGATAGTTAGTTTGCGGATTACATGGCAGTACGTATGTAGGTGTGTGTATATATATATATATATATATATATATATACACACACACACACATATATATATCTGGCATAAATTCCTTTGTTAATATAAGTATTTAATATATATAAAAGTTAGATAAGAAAATAAAAAAACTTCCACATAACTAAAATACACAAAAAAACAGTTAACATTCGGTTTATTGTAGCCTTAAAGATGTGCATCACTAAACGTTTAAGTAAATTTATTTTTCAACTGTTTAAATTATTAATCGAATTAAATAATTTCCACCAGAAAAGGAAATTCTATCGTAATATAAATCTATTTTGGGTCGTAAACAATTCTGGATCCAGTAAAAGAAAAATTAGATCGCATAAATTCTCGAAAAACAAGCTGAGCTTGTGGGGTTCCACTCCATGAGTAAAAAAATTACTTTCACCATGACTAATGTTTGTGCTTGCCTACTACCACTGTTTTTTTTTTTTTTTGCTAAACATACACCTCCAAACACCCGGGCAATGCCGGGTACCCAGGCTAGTAAAATATCACTTTGCCAGTACCTTCTAGGGCAAATGTTAACTTACATAGACTAATATATACATATGTATACATATATATATTAGTCTATGTAAGTCATTAAACAAAAAATGATATATCTAGAACATATAATTATTATAATTGTAGGAAATTTATTGATCACCTTATATGTATAAAAGATGACTTTGATGACTTTAAAGAAATTGAACAAATAAACATCTGATATATTCACTTGAGTTAGAATAAAATTGTAAACACAGAGGAACACAAGCTAATACATTTCTGGATTTAGACATAAAAATTGAGGATGGAATTTTTATACATAAAATGTTGGATGAAAGAAACTCCTCCTTTCAACATAGAAATAGAACATCGCCTATGTATATGTTTTTTATGTCTGAGTTTTTACGAATTGCTAGATTTTATACCTCCAGTCTCTAGCTTAGTTATAAGAACGATGAAACAAAACTAAAACATTTAAACAGTTAAATAAAGCAGTTGTTCGATATCCTGATGTTTTTAAATCATATTTATTTTTTTATATTCAATTTTCACTCACAACAAGGCACTGTGCCACTTTGAAGTAGGGGGGCTACTATCGGGGACATAAGTTGAAGGGATATTATGAAAGGAGATGAGTAGAAAGATGTCTGTTCACATTACACTTGAACTTCTGCATGTCAGTACAGTTGGGAAAGCAAAATCTCGGAAGCGAGTTCCAAAGTCTAGCAGTTCTGGGGAAGAAACTATTGGGGTAGAAGGCTTTCTTACACCTAGGGATCTCTACTGTGAAGGGGTGGGATTTAGCTGCTTGTTGGGTTTGCCGGGGATGTTCACGTCGAGGGGAGTACAAGTGCTTGTAGTTCGTCAGAGCATTCGCCCTAAAGGTACTTGTAGAACAGGCAGAGGGATGCAACATTTTGTCGATAAAATTAATCAAAGTAGATTAATAGAGGAAATCCAAAACCACATTAATAAAAAAGTGTATTAAAAAAAAAAAAAAAAAAAAAAAAAACTTGTGTACATATTTAAAATATTTTTAACTTTTTATATATTTTGAAATAAACTAATAAATCATCATCGAGTTGCTCAATGCGGAATGCAAACCTACATGACATATTTTCCGCCATTCCTTGCTAATAAATAAAAATGTAAATATATAAATAGAATATTAATAACAAAAAAAGAGTATAGTGGATTCATCCAAACTAAATAAAATAAAATAAAAATAAATAAAATTAAAATAAAATAAAATAAAAAATAAATAAAATAAATAAAATAAAAATAAATAAAATAAAAAAAAATAAAATAAATAAAATTAAATTAAAATAAAATAAAAAATAAATAAAATAAATAAAAATGTAGTAGAACCCCGTGATACAGTGGCCCTAGGATACGTTTTTTTCAGGTTACAATGTGGAATACAATGTTTTTCTGGTCCTTGGTTATAGTATTTGCCCTACCTTACGGTGTTATTTATAATGTCATTTGATCATATACATGTGTATTGTATTTTGTTACAAATTTTTTATGCTGTATCCCAGGGTTCTACTGTTTTGTTTTGTTTTTAAATCCCTGAAACAGTGTTTCAGGGTAAACAACTGATGATCCCTGAAAAATTAAGATTATTGCGAGTTCGAGAAAGCAAGTTAAATCAGCAATTAAATGACTTACTAACAAAAAAATTTTCTAACAAAAAACTAAATGAAAAAATTTTTTATATTTACATTATTTATATATAGTTTTCAAGGTTAAAAAAGCTTCCAAGACTGCCTCACTGCTGAGGATGGTGATCGTGTTCTGGGTTTTAGTATATGCAGTGAGATAGGCTACATCCAGGTTTGCCTATCTTTGACCTGCGTCTCCCATGTCTATGTGCTGATGCCACCTTCCTTCAAGTTTGCTTTCACAAGACCTTTGTATCGTTTTTTCTGGCCGACTGAAGTGCACTTTTCTTTCTTTTAGCTACCCATAGATGAATTGTTTCAGCAGCCGAGAATCCAACATCTTCACAACGTGGCCCGACCACCTCAGCTGGTTCCTAATGATGATGACTTTGATGCTGGTGATGTTGGTCTCCTGGAGAACGTCGAAGTTGGTGTGATTTTGGACACCGCAAACACTCATCCTGAATTTCTGAACACCGTGATAACTGGAGATGAGTCATGTGTGTATGGGTCATTGTAATGGAAGCATCTCAAGTCTCCAAGATCCAAGGTCTGCGGCTCCAGGAGGGAAGCAAAATGAAGGTGATATCTTCTTTGATATCCATGGAATTGTGCATCATGAATACTCACCAGAAGGACAAACAGTGACAAAGGAGTACTTTCAAAGGAGTTTTATCAAGATGTTCTCTGGCATCTCCGTGACACAGTTTGGCGCAAAAGACTAGGCATGTGGACTGTGAAAAATTGGCAACTCCACTACAACCCCGCACACTCATCCCATTTGATCAAACATTTCTTGGCCAAACATGGAATTTCAGTCGCCAACCTCTCTTCTCTCCAGACATGACTCCTTGTGATCTCTGATTGTTTCCAAACTTGAAGACGCGACTGAAAGGATCCCGGTTTGAGAGTAGAGAGGAGATAATGCGGAATGCTATGGCGGAGATAAACACCAAAAGAAGACTTCCAGAGGTGTTTGTATGCAGATGTGGAAGGATCGGTGGGCTGACGGTGTGCAAGCACAAAGGGCCTACTTCTAGGGTCCAAATCCAGTCAGATACGCGAAATATTTTTTCTAGCCTAAAGATGAGTACTTTTTAGACAAACCTCCTCTTACACTCTCGATCCATATCTTTACAGGAATAGAAATTAGCCAACGAAGACAACGTTGACTTGTTTCTGACTTTAACTAAGGCATTCAGCAATTGAATAAATAATTTGCTGAGGTTAAAAGGAGTAAAGGCGGTTATAAGAGGGTTACCTTTCCCAATGTGAATGTTTCAGGTGAGTGAAATCATCAAGAGGGGCAATCGCTTTGAGATATTTGGTCAGTTTTAAAAGTTCCCGGTCAGTGCCACGGTTGACATGAGCCGATTTAAATGGTCGGATCTGAAAAATAAACAGAGTAAATCAAAAAACTAGAATAAGAAGTTAATGTAGTTTGCTAAAAGCATTGTTCAGTGTGTATAAAATTTTTTAATTTATAAAAGCATTGTTCAGTGTGTATAAAAATTTTTAATTTATAAAAGGCAATAAAATGCAGAAGTGTAAGAAATAGACACAAACTGAAGCAAATCGATTTTATAAAAAGGGAAAATGTGTTGACAGACGCATCGAACCACAACAAAATTGGTATCGTTAGAAAGACAATCTCTCACATGAAAAATATATAAAAATTGGCCAAAAAGATTAATTCTGTGCTGGTCAACTGGGTTGTTTTCTCCAAGCAGGGGTCGCTTTTTGTGTTGAGATTTTTGCAAGTCATACATCTAGCAATTTCAATGTACATTTAAAAAACATTATTTCGACCCGTCGTGACGTCATAAGTTGTCGTGGCTATGACAACTAGTGCATTAGCTTTTCCTTTTTCATGTTACAGGTTCGAGCTTACCTGCTGCGGCTAGTTTTTTTTTTTTGCACGTTACTCGCTGCTATTTTGATTGAAACAAAAGTTGTTTTGATTCATTTATTTTGTTTGTGTTTTTAAGGGGATTGGGGGGGGGGTGCTCAATATCATTAGAATACCAGTTCTCTCCACCTGGGCAATGCCGGGTATCCATGCTTGTTATGATATAATGGTAGGATACAATTAAAAAACAAAACACATACTTAAATCATTCGTTGACATCTATGCTGATGACACGACCATCTATGGCAACACATCAAAGGCCGTAAATGACAAAGTTCTCTCTAATTCTCTCTCCTCTGATCTTGAGCACGTGGTACAATGGAGGAAGAGGTGGCTGGTCACTTTTAATGCATCCAAAACCAAGCTTCTATTTTTACATCATCAACGCTCTGATCCCCATCTGAGATCAATTGAAATGGATGGCTCTCATCTTGGAGAGGCTCCATGTTTTGACAAGCTTCTGGGTTTGACCTTTACTCCTGGTCTGAAATGGAACACGTACATCAAATCTGTTGCCAGGGACGCTGGGAAAATGGTGGGATCATTCTACCGCTCCAGAAGATATCTCACTATTGATGCAATTCTCTATCTGTATAAAAGCCAAGTATGTCCAAGGATGGAGTACTGCTGCCATATCTGGGCAGAAGCTGCTAAAAACAGCCTATCCTGCCTTGACAGAGTACAAAATAGACTTTGTGGTTTAGTGGGGGATGCCCTTTTCTCTTCCCTGCAACCTCTCTCCCACAGAAGAGACATTGCGAGCCTGTCTTTGTTTTATCGTTATTTCCATGGCAGGTGCTTGTCTGAGCTCCAATCCCTCATCCCCCCCTCGTCAATCTTTCACGAAAAACACCCGTCTGGCTGAAACTACTGTCAACAATTTTCCCCACTCTTTATCTGTACCTAAATCCAAACGTAGATTCCATGAACAAAGCTTCTTTCTTAGAACTGCACGCCAGTGGAACTCTCTGCCGCTTGCCTGTTTCCCACCTGACTACAACTTGGACGTCTTCAAGTCCAACATAAACAAACTCCTGACAAACCGCCCTCTTAAGTAAGACACTATCAAAATCTCCAATACTAATGATTACTACAATACTATCTCATTGATTACTGTACACGCAATAACCCTTATCCCTGAGTGGCCTTCGGGCCTTGATAAGTGGTGACCCCCATGTAAAAAAATAAAAAATAAAAATAAGTAGCAGCATTGTGAAAATAATGTTTAAGACAGAATTTTCCACATCGAGGCTAGGTGAGGTAGAAAATCCATTAGATGTTAGAGATTGGAATTAGCCCTATGTGTGGCAGGATACAACAGCCAAAGTGACACGTAGAGAAGAAGATAGAAAATTTGTTCTCTTTGAGAGATGAGCGGAAAAATTCCAGATATCTTTTTTCAAAACTCCACCCTCCCCCTCTTTTGAGAAAGAGGGGGAGGTACTGACATTGTAAAAGAATAAAGGCCTCCTGCTCCCCCCCAAACATGACACCATAATATTGTTAGTGTTTTTTTTTATTGTTATCCTACTACAAAAACAAAAGAAAAGTAGTTTGCTTGAAGCATTGTTTAGTGTGTATATTAATGGAATTAAAAGAAGGCAATAAAACGCAGACATGTTATAAAATCAGACAAAAAAAAATGAAGCATATTAAGATCTATTACGGTGGAATAAATTATGTAGACTCATCATTCATTGATATATATTTTAATATTTAACATTGTTATAATCACCTCTCTTTCTATTTTCCTGGGATCCCTTCATCCTTGCCTGGTTGTGGCTTTTTGTTGGTGGTCATTATTCAGCCACCCAGAGGAGACATTCACTGAAGATAAAATCCAACTGATCTCCTGATATTGTTTCTCTTACAAAACCGATCCTATTAGGAATCTTTCTTCAAATAAGGCACTTACTTTTTTAAACAAATGGGAATATTGGCCAATTGCAATATGGTAGCCTTCAAATCCAATGTAAATCAAATTCTACCCAATCTACATAATTACCGATAACTACTTTACATTCATTAACCCTTATCCTCGAGTGACCTTCGGACCTTGATAAGTGGCGACTACCTTGTAAAAAAAAAAATATCTTTTTGGTGATCTGACTGGTTGGAGATATTTTCAGCTCTTTGCATCCCCTCCCCCACTTTTACTCTGGCCAAACATCTCTAGCTGCAGCATCCGTTATTCACACACTGCACATGTTTACGTCCATGCGATTTTGATCACACAATCAGCATATTCGAATGATGTTCTTCAATTATGTGAATTTTAAATGTTTTAATCTCACTGTGATAAGATTATACATTTGCCTGCTTGACAACTGCCAGCTGCTATTTCTATGGTCTTCTTTGTCTTTTTTTCTGGCCATGTTGTTGTCTCTCACATTGGTGATTGCCAAGGCAGCATATACGAGTTCAAAAATCTATAAATATAAAAGCGAAAATGTATGTGTGTGTATGTATGTGTGTGTGCATGTATGTGTGTATGTATGTATGTATGTGTGTATGTTCGCTTTTTCTGTGTGTCTACAAAAGGCTTCTTTCAGAGAAGCGGTCGGTCGGTTCACAACTTTTAAAACTTTTTATATCACATAAAAATCGTAATATCTCACAGTTAACAACAAAGCTCGCCTGTCTATTTAATTTGCTCGATTTCGGGAAGATAAATATTCAATATTTGTCGCTCGCCGCATGTGGGTTAGGCTTTTTCCTATAACATCTTGGGGGCGAGGAAAAAAGCGTTCAGCAGTAAATGAAATCCCGCAGTCAAACTGACCTCATTAACTCATTAAAACGAGCACCTGCTAAATCCAACTAATTAAATAAATTCAAACGTGTTTCCGTAAGCATGTCGTGGTGGGGCAATGGTTAACATTGCATGTTTTTTTTTTTCACATCTTTTTTTTTACCCCCCCCCCAACACCCGGGTAACACCGGGTACCCCTCGCTAGTATAAAATAAAACACAAACGACAACATATTTTGTGTGTAGATGTGCAACACCATTGACTCTTTTAGCATTAATGTCCACATGAGTGAGTTGATGTCAACATGTCATGATCCACTCCAAACTGTAACTGGCCTTCGGTCGCGTCCTATAACTATCATCAATCGTCACACAATCAAGTCAGTATTATAAAATGTTGCAAAACTCATTGCCACTTCTAAATCAAAAATATATTCTAGAATATATTTTTGATTTCTACCTTGACCAACTCGCAACTGTCATAAACCCAAGACAGCCTGCAGACTGTCCATAACGGTTGTAAAACTTATTGCCGTTCCCACAACTAAAATATATTGATCAATCTTTTGTTCCCGTTACTACCACAACTTGATTAATACTCCTCCCTCACAAAAATTAAAAAAGTTAAAATAAAACAAAACACAAACTGCAATATGTTTGACAAATATCAGTTTTACTCTGGGTGTGTGTGTGACACTATCGACCTCTACACGCTAATGTCCACATCTATGTTCTGTTGAGGCCATATTAGTCAGTTCATCTTGACCTTCTAAAGTTCTCTCGATCCACCCCAGGCTCTCGATCCACCCCAGGCAATGATCTGCCTTCATGCCAAACTCACAACAGGTTTCACCCATCAAAAACCTAACAACTTGTCTATCGAAAACCTCATTGCCATTCCTCAAAATGTTCGCAAACTAACTTTACATTTATGTTTAATCTTTTGCTCACCACACCTTGATTAACAATCCTATTTTAGCGTTCTTTTGTGTTCCTTTATGAACGACTTCTTATACCTTTGTTCTGCTGATAAACTTATTTCTTTTTTTTACGTTTTCCTTCTCTTTTTGTTGCTTCCTAACATTTAGGGGGGAGGGATATATTTAGGGGAGAGATATCAGTAGTATCACATTGCTTTATAAACATTAAAAAAGAAAAATGCGGAGAAAAAATTTTTTTAAAATAGAAATATGATTTTTCAAACCTTTAATCCACTCTGTGGGTTCATCAGAAAATTCCTTCGCACGTCGTCAAACATGACCGTATTTTTGGCATTCCATTGATCAAACTTTCCCCAAATGACTCCCAGTGGTTTTACCTGTAGAAATAAATCATTGGTAATCATTTATCTCCTTTCCATGGCGGGGAAGATGTGATACAAGGTTAAGAAGAGGGAGACTTAAAAAGCCAGCATTCTAGAGGAATAGCACTCTAGCTTACAAAAAATACCTGGGCAATTCTATTAGCATTCCCCAATAAGGGCACTTCAGGCAATTAGCAACAAAGTCAGCCCTTCACAAAGGGTCAGAAGGCAGGTTGAACCTTCTAGAACTGTGCAGGACCGCACAACTCAACACTGCTAATGACTTTGAGGTCAAGAGAAATTCTGGCTTGTATTAATAGTTTTTGTTCAGAATTCCCTCTATATCAAAAAATGAAAACAAATCCATATGATGTATGTACCCATGAAAAAAATGAAATTATCATATTCCAAAAATCATGCAAATTGACTAAGTAGTTTTATTTATAAATAAGAAAAGCAAATTTTATGAGTATAGGAGAAATGACTGTCTTGCCTTCCATTTTGAAAAAATATCTCAGGAAACAAAGGAAGATAACTCAACAAAACTTCATACTTACCAGATTAATGTTGTAATGCCTATGAATTCTCAGTAATTGCTTAAAAATGATTTTCTTTATAAAAAAAACTACTTGATCAATTTACATGAGTTTTGGAAGATGATATTTTTGTTTCGTCACAGGTATGTACACATCATAGGGATTTTTCTTCCTTTTTTTTTTTTTTTTTTTTTATATATAAATTCCGGACAAGAACTTTGAAATCAACAAAATCAAATTTTCAGGGACATTTTGCTTTCAAATGTTGCATCTATTCAAAATATGCTAAAAATTTCAAAATTATTAAAATTCAAAACGAATAATTACTGTCGACCTTTCACGAGGAAATAACTATTGTTTATTTTTAATGTTAGAGTTTTGGATGCTGGTCCATACTTTCATATTAAAAAACAAAAAAAAATCTGTATGATGAAAACAAAATATCATATTTCAAAAAAATCATTTAAATTTACTTTTCATGCTTGCATTTTTCTATTGCAATCTATGATTTTTCCAGGCTTCCAGTAAATTCACTTGTTCTGTGTTTAATTTCAGTCTTATTTTTTGCCCCTATAAACATAACATACACATATGTAATAACAATGTACGGCACTCATTTGCTTTCATTCTCTGTTTCCCTTGTTATTTGTCTTTTTGCATGAGCGGTGAATTGGTAGCAACGCTAGTCGCTGAAGCAACGTGGTTGCTATGGAAACCAGTCATAAAGAACATCGCTCACCTTACATTTTTTTTTACAATTTTGAACACCAGTAAATTCATCATAACTTTTGTTTTACTGAACGAAAATTAAAATTTTTTTTTCATAATATAGCTGAGAAGGTGGTGATCTATAAACTGTAATAATTGTTTGAAATTTGGTCGAAAAATAAACGAGTGGTGAAGTTTTAAAGCAGTTCTAAATGACTAAAACTGCCACTTAACCATATATTCAAACACTACCATGTTTGAATGATAATTCAAGGTTGTTATTTTCCAAATTTTAAAGTAACCAATCAAGTATAATGAGATTAATATAAGAGTGCTCAATACCATTTTTTTAATTTGTTTCTACAGAAGCAGTAATGTGTTGCTACACAGTCATGAGCATGTTTCGGCCAGCTAGTTTTAGTAATTTCAGGCAATACAGCTTTATACAAAAGCAAAGTTTGCAACGAAAATATCAGGTCATCTACATCACTGGGAGTCAATATCAGAAGGTTTCTGTAAATGTTGTTTAAAAAAATAAGATTTGGTTGTATATAAACAAGACTAAAAGGGATGTGGGTTAGTGTCAGTGTTGAGATGTAAGACTAAAGTAGAAAGGATGGGGGGTTAAAAAGCCGAGATGGAGATAGTTTCACTATCTGGAAGGAAAACGTGTATGTATGCGTGCGCGATGTCTGTCTCAAATACAAGTGCATATAGAGTCAATTAGAAAGGGAGCGTGAATTTTAAAAACGTTTTTGAAATATCTATGAGAAAAAGGGTTCAGATTTAACCGGAATCATTCTGTTATAAAATGCTTCTTTTTTTTTTCTTTTTTTTTTTTTCGGAAAATTGAAAACAAAAGTTGTCAATTATTTTGTGTAGAAACATTTTGTTTGAAGGTGGTGGTGGTGGTGGTGGGGGTTTAAGATAGCAGTTTGTAAACCACGCACGTGTGAAACGTTACATTCTTTCATTTTAAAAAACTAAATTTGCCGGTGATAACATCTGTTTTCTCGTGGTCCCATTGATAACACGTTTGCTTAATAACGTAAGTTATGTGACTTTGCAACTAGCACGCAGCTTTTTATTTTTTTCATGACCGGGCACCACCCCACCCCACTCCAGCTAGTAGATATATAAAAATAAATGCTAGTAGATATATAAAAATAAATGCTAGTAGATATATAAAAATAAATGCTAGTAGATATATAAAAATAAATGTTAGTAGATATATAAAAATAAATGCTAGTAGATATATAAAAATAAATGCTAGTAGATATATAAAAATAAATGTTAGTAGATATATAAAAATAAATGCTAGTAGATATATAAAAATAAATGTTTTAACAATTACATAACGCATCATATCAGTTTGTCTACTAACCTCCACGACTCCATATTTTGGAGTATGTACACTTATCATTGCCATATAATCGAGCATGAACGTTATTTTGTAGTTCATGTGACTTGTTACGCCAAGTTCCTTCATTTTGATGTCGATCCATTTCATGGTCGTGGCAGCTAGAAAATAAAAACAGAAAAAAAAACACAATTTAGATGCTGACACATTCACAAACTGGAGAGCATGGACGATACTAGAAAATAAAAACAAACTATAATCCAATCAAAACTAAAAAAACTGCATGATAAAAAATATACTTTATAATTTAAACTAGCAAGCTGCCCGGCATTACCCGGTCATAAAATACACTTAAATATTAAATTTTAATTTATTCAGATTTTGTATTTATTATTATAGCACTAATACTATTTTGATTATTATATTGTACCCAATATATAGTAGTAATTTCAAAAAGTTTAAAAAGAAATATGACTTGGGTGCCATCAGCCAGAATCAAAACCAAAATATTTAGCTATCGGATAAATACTGTATTTAACCAAAGTCACTGGAAAAATGGTGGGATCCTTCTACTGCTCCAGTAGATATCTCATTCCTGATGTAATTATATATAAAAGCCAGGTTCGGCCAATGATGGAGTACTGTTGCCACATCTGGGCAGGAGCTGCTAGAAGCAGCTTATCCTTTCTTGACAGAGTTCAAAATAGACTTTATAGCTTAGTGGGGGATGCCTTTTTCTCTTCCCTGCAACCTCTTTCCCACAGAAAAGACGTAGCGAGCCTGTCCCTGCTTTATAATTATTTTCATGGCAGGTGCTCATCTGAACTTCAATCTATGGTTCCCCCCCTCGCCAGATTTTCATGAAAAACACTCGTCTAACCAGAACCACTGTCAACAATTTCCCACACTCTTTATCTGTGCCTACACCTAAACATAGATTCCATGAACAGGGCTTCTTTCTTAGAACTGCTCGCCTGTGGAACTATTCCGTTTGCCTACTTTCCAGCTGACTACAATCTGATTGTCTTCAAATCCAACGTGAACAAGTTCTTATCGAACCGTCCCCCTAAGTAATCCAAATTATAAAATTTCCACTAATGTTTACTACACTAAAATCACAATGACTAATGTATACCCATTAACCCTTATCCTCGAGTGGCCTCTAGGCCTTGATAAGTGATGTAAAAAAAAAAAAAAAAAAAAGAAACATTTATGTATTAGTTACAACATTATTGAATCCAATGATTCTTTACGGGAAAATCTAGATTTAAATGTTATATATAAAATAAAATAAGAATTACAGTTTAGTTTACCAAAATAATCCAAGATGGCAAAACTAAAGTATATTATAAATATTGAAGAGTTAATATTTATAAAGTTATCTCAACCAGATGTAAAAGCTCGATAAAACTAAATAGGAAATAGAGCTTATAATAAGTAAGATCTATGACTTACTTGTAATTTCATTAAATACTTCTGCAAGCAAAATTCGAGCCTGCATTTTGCTAAATCCTAACCTATGATGAGAAGGAAAGTATTTCTTCTAAACTCCACAGATTAAGGACTATCCACTTATTTTGTGCTTCCTTTTTAAAATTAAATATGTTTTTAACTCTTTTTCCAAGTGTTTTTTAATATGTTTTATTAACTACTCGTTCTTTTTATATATATATATATATATATATATATATATATATATATATATATATAAATAAATTGAACCTAGGGATAGATATGGTCACGAAAGAGAAAGAAGAGGTTCACAAGAAAAGAGAAAATGAAAAGAATATAAAATAAAGGGAAAGAGAAAGGAGTTCATAAAAGAAGAAAAAGAATAAGATAATGGGAAAGAGAAAGAAGACGTTCAGAGGAAAAAAAAAAGAAGTAGTCTTCAAATGACGGAGGAGGGGAAGAGGCCAGTTTTATAAAAACGATTGGCTTTTTAGCATTAGGGTCTTTTGCTGGCTGGTATTGGGATGTGCACATCGCCCTTGCCCCGCCTGGAGGGGGGAGGGAGGCAGAAACCCTCATAAGAACTAAGTTGAAAAGCTCTTGTCCTTAGCTGGAGAATCAACTAGATGAACTTAAATTATACAATCTGCATCACGAAGCTCGGATCAAAGAACTCGACTTTAAACAAGTGTAAAATGATTTATAAATAATTATTTTGTTGATTTTTACGAAAGTGAACCAGAGTTTTTTCTTGTTTCTCGATTGCCGGCCTGAATGAAGATGCAGTTTATTTCAGGTATGCCCTGACGCCAGATGATGAAAGAGATAGACTGGATCCAGCACGAAGCTAGAGTGACGGCCGAAATGGACAATGTTGCTACACAGACTTAGGGTCAGGCACATTTGTGTGCCCTGAGCAGCAGAGAAATATTTTCCAGTTACAGTGAGAGTCTGGTTACCCTTGAGGGGTCCATCACTAGACAAGTAAGAATGTAACACTGCTGGGTTCCATCTATGGTCCTGCGAGCTGGGAGCGATGAACACAGCCAAGAGTACATCACAAGTATGCTCCCATGAACCAGGTTAGTGACGGATGCGGCCCAGCTCCGGACAAGAGAGGGCATCAGGTTAGGGTTATAAAGTTAATTTGAATGAAATTTTCACTCAATCTTTGAACAGATATTATCTAACAATAAAACAGAAATGAATATATACTTATTTTGAATAAAACGGAAATGTTGATATACTTAGTTGACAAATATTTATTATGCAAAAGTATTTAACACACTGTCAAATTTCATTCTTAAGCAGTCATTTAATCTTGCTACAATATTTCAACCAATCAGAAATTTCATTCTTAAGCAGTCATTTAATCTTGCTACAATATTTCAACCAATCAGAAATTTCATTCTTAAGCAGTCATTTAATCTTGCTACAATATTTCAACCAATCAGAAATTTCATTCTTAAGCAGTCATTTAATCTTGCTACAATATTTCAACCAATCAGAAATTTCATTCTTAAGCAGTCATTTAATCTTGCTACAATATTTCAACCAATCAGAAATTTCATTCTTAAGCAGTCATTTAATCTTGCTACAATATTTCAACCAATCAGAAATTTCATTCTTAAGCAGTCATTTAATCTTGCTACAATATTTCAACCAATCAGAAATTTCATTCTTAAGCAGTCATTTAATCTTGCTACAATATTTCAACCAATCAGAAATTTCATTCTTAAGCAATCATTTAATCTTGCTACTATATTTCAACCAATCAGAAGGCACTTCAAGATTCCAGCCCCTTACAGATCAGTTGATAACCACTCTCAGACACTTTGCAGGTTGCCTCTTTTATTACTGTTTTGAAATGGTTAAAACAAAGGAATCGACTAATGATATGCACCAGAAAATCATAGCAAGGCATAAAGGTAAAAAAGAATACAAGAAAATTGCTTCCGAACTAAATTTGGTAGTGAGTACAGTTAATATACATATATATATATATATATATATATATATATATACTAATCGGGTGTTAATATATATACACTTGTGCCCGATATTATTCATACCCCTCGGATCTTTGAGATTTCTATAAGAATATTGCTCAAACCAGAAGGTAGACAATATTAAAGGGATTTCAAACAATAAATCAAGCATAAGCATTTAATTTAAACTCAACAAATAAATAAATTATGCAAGTTTGAAACATTATACAAAGAAAAACAATAATGGCACTAGTTCAAAATTATTCATACCTCTCTTACTAATAGTCAATAGCATGCCCTTTATTCTTAATAACTGCCTGTAACCGTTTGGGATATTTATCAACAAGGTTTTTACAAGTATCAACACTGATTTTTGACCATTCTTCAATGCAGTAGTTCTCCAAATCCCTCAAATTTCTAGGTTTCCGCTTTTTAACCTCAGTTTTCAATATGTGCCAGAGGTTTTCGATAGGGTTCAGGTCGGGACTCTGGCTAGGCCATTCCAAAACATTAATTTGATTATCCTCAAACCATTTCTTGACTATTTTGGCAGTATGTTTTGGATCATTATCCTGTTGAAGGACCCAGTTTGGTCCTAAATGGAGCTTCTCCGCATCCTGTCTAATGTTTTTCTGGAGTATCTCCAAATATTGCTCCTTCTTCATGGTTCCATCTATCTTGACCAAACTACCTGGACCACTAGCCGAAAAGGAGCCCCAAAACATTAGGCTACCACCACCATGTTTCACCGTGGGTATGGTGTTCTTTGGGTTGTAAGCTTCTCCTTTCTTCCTTCAAACGTAAGAAGCATCCATATGGCCAAACAATTCAATTTTTGTTTCGTCAGTCCACAAAATACTTGAGAAAACGGACTCTGGAGAATTCACATGGGTCCTAGCAAACTTTAGACGTGCTGCAAGGTGTTTTCCGGTGTGCAATGGAGTCCTTCTTGGTCTTCTTCCTTTCAGACCATTTTCATGCAGAGTCCTTTGCAATGTTTGCCTTGATATTTTTATGCCAGAAGACTCCAGATTTTCTAAAATGTCCTTATTAGTGGTGGTTGGATTTGCATTAACACTTCTTACAATATTCCTGGTGGCTCTAGCAGACAGTTTCCTTTTCCTTCCTCTACCAATCAAGTTGTTTGTTGTGTGGTGGCTCTGGAATTTTTTGATGATGCTCTGTACTGTTGCTGTAGGGACCTCAAATTTCTTGGAAATTGACTTGTAACCTAAACCATCCTTATGTGAATTCACAATTTTAGTCCTAAGATCATTACTAAGCTCTTTTTTCTTCCTCATTCTAATAATTTTTATTCTTTTATTGGTTTTCAGTTGATATCATTTTAATTTCTGAAAAATGCAAAAAAACGAAATGAAATTAATCAAAGGTTGTATAAAAGCATTCAAAATAAGAATCAAACAGAAAACAAACAGTCAGAAACTCGATTAATACTGAAAAAATAAGGGGGTATGATTATTTTTGAACATTGCAGATTTTATAAATAGCTGTATATTTCTTTTATTACAAGTATCCCGAGATTTTAAAATGACGAAAATGATCAGAAGAGGTTTATTAAGAATATGTATCAATATGGACGTAAACAATAAATTCTTACAAAAGTTACACCTAATAAACTCAATTTTCAAGGGGGGTATGAATAATATCGGGCACAAGTGTATATATATACTAATCGTATACATAAACGGGTGGTAATATATATATATATATATATATATATATATATATACTAATCGTATATATAAACGGGTGTTAATATATATATATATATATACTAATCGTATACATAAACGGGTGGTAATATATATATCTATATATATATATATATATATATATATACTAATCGTATATATAAACGGGTGTTAATATATATATATATATATATACTAATCGTATATATAAACGGGTGTTAATATATATATACTAATCGTATATATATAAACGGGTGTTAATATATATATATACTAATCGTATATATAAATGGGTGTTAATATATATATATATATATATATATATATATATATACACTAATCGGTATAATATATATAAACGGGTGTTAATATATATATATATATATACTAATCGGTATAATATATATAAACAGGTGTTAATATATATATATATATACTAATCGGTATAATATATATAAACGGATCTTAATATATATACATATATATATATATATATATACACACTAATCGCTATAATATATATAAACGGGTGTTAATATATATATATATATACTAATCAGTATAATATATATAAACGGGTGTTAATACTAAAAATCTTCTAAGAACTGATCGGCTGCTTAAATTAAATGATGTTACTTCTCGTTAAATTGCTCATAACTCGTTCAGAAATTCAGAAGTATTTGCAGAAAGCAAGTATCGAAGTAAGCAAGGCCACAATCAAGAGATCATTGAATCATATAGGTTTGTCTTCAAGATCACCGATAAAAACTCCATTGCATAGTCCTAGACATGTGAAAGATCGTTTGAAATTTGTAAATAAATCAATGTGAATCGGATGACTTCGGCAACAAATTTATTTGGTTAAATGAAACAAAAATTGAGCACACATGTATGGAAGAAAAAACGATACAGGACTTAAATCATCGAATACTAGTGCCATTGTAATATTTGGAGGTGGAAGTGTGATAATTTAGAGCTGCTTTTCGGCAAATGGAGTTGGAGGAATGGAAATTATAGAAGGGAAAATAAATGAAGCAAAATACAAAGATTTTGTCAATATGTCTGTTCACGATTGCCACAGATTTAGAATTGGGCCATGACTTTATCTTCCAGCAAGACAACGATCCCAAACACAAGGCTAATATAACTATCAAATGGTTTAAGGATAATGGGATTACTGTTCTACAGTGGTCTAGCCAGTCTCTCGACCTAAATCCCATCGAAAATCTGTGGAAAACTTTGAAGTTAAAGGTGCATGCAAGAGATCCCAAAAATATCAAGAAATTGACGAAAGTTTGCGAAGAAGAATGGATGAAACAACTAGCAACTGACTGCGTAAAAAGTAGTAGATGATAGTTACGGAAAGCGTTTGGAGGTTGTAAGGTAAGAGAGAGGATATACAACTAAACATTAGTAAATGTGTTAAATAATTTTGCATAATTTGGTAATTTAATTTTTTGTTAATAAATATTTGCTTACTAAGTATATCTTCATTTGTTTTATTTTTAAATTGATATTTGTTTAAAGATTGAGTGTACATTTCATTCAAATTAACTTGATATTTTTTGAGAAATACTAAAACAAAATCAATGTACCAAATACTTTTGCTACTCACTGTGTGTGTGTGTGTATATATATATATATATATGCATGCATACATATACAGGATTCAAGCAAGCAAGTACGCCGTCCACAGAGTTTTATAATTAAAATACTTAAAAAACTTGAAACAATATTTAGATGTTAAAAACATAACAAAATATTTCGATGCACACTAAAGTCTAAGGTGTTTATTCATCCAATTTGCTCACAAGTCAATTTTGCTAAGGAGGCACATTTTAAGCACTTGTGATTTCCCATTCAGGCATTTGGTGATTGGCAGAGAGACATTTTGTAAAATATGTAACTTTTGTGAACAATAAGTTGTACTTATTAGATTCCTGGTGTTTAATAATTTTTCATTTCGAAGAGAATTTCACAAAACTTTCTTGTAATAATACTGAATAATAATGACTGATAATGACTTGTAATAATAAAAAAAAAAATACTCGAGCTTAAACCTAAAGACAGTGAGTCAAGTATGATAACCATTAAGCTAGCTTGACACAATCTTTAAAAGTGTTTTCAAAACTTGTGAAACAGTTGGCCAACTCCCAAGTACCAATTTTTCAATTTTGGCCCCTTAGCTGCCCTTTTTTCTGGATAAAAACCAATTAAATTTTCCACATGTCTGAATACCCCATATATCAAATTTCAAGTCTGTAAATCAAAATTTCGCTGAGTATATAGGTTGAGAAGTGCCTCACATGTACACATACATCATTCACACTATATATATATATATATATATATATATATTAGTTATATTCATTTTTATATCCATGTTTTGATGTGTATATGTATCTGTATACATATCTATATCTTCATTTCTAGATCACATAATCTATTATATAAATCTAACCTGTCTGTTTAAAAGTATGTATGTATGTATGTATGTCTGCCTAAAACTTTCGACAGAGGCGATGAATTTTCACGAGATCGTTTTGAAGCTCAACCCCTTGGACAACACATATTGAAAAATTGGCTAAAAACATTAGTTCCTTCACCCTCAACTGGGAACTTTTCTACAAGGAGAGGTCACTTTTTTCGCCGATATTTTCGAAAGTCATCCCTTCTTTTCGATTGACTAGCCTCAATTTAAACCTTCGCCACTTCCGGTTCAACAATGGACGCAACAGCAAAGACGTCACTTTTTTTTTTTTTTCACATTCTTTTCCTCTTTCGCGGTACGGGTTTGAACCTGCCTGCCTACTACCACTTTTTTTTTTTTTTTTTTTTACACTTCCAAACCCACGGGGCAAAATTGGGCACCCAGACTAGTTATTTATATAAATTTGACTTCTTTTGATATATATTATAGTTTTGGTGGTGATGTGGTATTGTATGCTGTGGTGGTAAAGGTGTGGTGGTGGTTGGTTGTTTTTGTTTTACGGCATATCAACCCTTTTCGGGTTATTTAATGCCGAATCCAAAGATTTTGAAGAAAAATCTTTTAATAGAAAATATTTGTTGTTTTCAAATCAGTTTCTATTTAACCCATAGTTGGGACCCTAACAGGTACTACCACTCCGGGTCAGAGTGGACCTGGGAGCAATGGTAATTAAAGGGTGGCTCCACACTCCCCAAAGCCCACAAGCTGGGGCCTCACCACTGGATATAGTTTAAGGTCATATCCAGGACCGTGGTGGTGGTGGTGGTATAGTATATGTTAATTTGTCATACAACATTTTTTAGTCAGTTTTTTTAAATTTCATGAATCAGAGTAAAAATTTCAAAAGTCAAAGTCAAGCATTTCATATTTTACACTCAATTTTTCTAGAAAGACATTTTGACATTTTATGAGCATTCCGGTTTACAAAAAAAAAAAAAAAAGGAAAAAAGGAAGAAAAAAAATGCTTACACCAAATGACGATGTCATAGTCTTCATATGCAGCCGTGAGAAATTCATGAAGGAATGGTCGTTTCAGTTCTTCGGCACGTTCGGCCACAGATTTATGGTCTAAATAAAAAAAATAGAAATTTAAATAAATAAAAATCTTTATGATGTACATTACTGTGATGAAACTAAAAATATCATATTCCAAAAATCACAAATTGATCAAGTAGTTTTATTTTTATAAAGAAAATTATTTTTAATTAATGGGAAATCATAGACATTACAATAAATATATAGTAAGTATGAATTATTGTTGAGTTATCTCCTGTTGGTTCTTTAGATTTTTGTCAAAATGACAAGCAAGACAGTTACTTATCAGATACACAAAAATTTGATTTTCTTATAAAGTTGAGTTTTTTCTCACTCTAACATTGATATTAAAAGCCTACTTTTTCTATTTGAAAATCATTAAAACAAACTTAATATACTCAGTCATGGATATGCGGACGACTACATGAAGGCTAACTAATTTGCATATCCATTTAAAAAACGAATGTTCATTAATTATTCAAACAAAAAGAAAATTAAAAAAAACATTTTTTTTAAAAAAAGTAAAAGGAAAGATTTTTTAAAAAAAGTAAAAGGAAAGATTTTTTAAAAAAAGTAAAAGGAAAGATTTTTTAAAAAAGTAAAAGAAAAATTTTTTAAAAAGTAAAAGAAAAATTTTTTAAAAAGTAAAAGAAAAATTTTTTAAGAAAGTAAAAGAAAAAAGAAAAATTTTTTTAAAAAGTAAAAGAAAAAAGAAAATTTTTTAAAAAAGTAAAAGAAAAATTTTTTAAAAAAGTAAAAGAAAAATTTTTTAAAAAAGTAAAAGAAAAAATTTTTAAAAAGTAAAAGAAAAAAAATTTTTTAAATAAAAGAAAAAATTGAAAAAAAAAAAAAAAAAAAAAAAAAGGAAAAAAAAACTAAACAAAATTAAGAAAGTTTGCATATAAACAGGCTGGGATGTTCTATTGTGCCGAGATGGGTTTTGATTGGTTGCTAATTTATGAGCAGGAATTCTAATGCATAAATATTGCTTCATTCAAGAAAGTGTGAATTTGTCAACTGGATTAGATCGGAAGTTACATTGGTTAAAATGTTGTGAAAATATAACTCAAAATGAGAATAATAATTCAAAGAATTCAAATATGGAGTTGATTTAATTCAACATATTTTTAGTTCCATTTAAATACTTAATCATTTTTCACCATTTTGACTGTCCAAATTTAATTTTATAAAAAAAAACAAAACGATTTGCTACAAAATTTGTTCAGTGCTATTGTCTTTCTATATCGTAAAAATAATAAAACACAATTTTATGTAGAATAAAAAGTGTGTGTGCTGTTAGGCATGAACTCCTTATTCCCTTTTGTGGTCCATGTTAGTTGTTCTTAGTTCTTTGTCTAACATGGTAGGATTTGATGCAAGCAATATACCCCCCCCCCCATAATGTACTTTTCCAATGATGACATTAAAATTAAATATCGATGAATTTTTTTGGATTTGCTTAATTCTGTTGGTATTGCTCTCCTCTCACCTCCAATTTCTTCTAGAAGTAGGAGGGACCAAATGATGGTTGCCAACATCCATAAGTGGAAGTTGTGCTATGAAACTGACTGGATTCGAACTTGATGTACCTGCAGGTCATCGAACACATACTGATGAGACAATTCATGAGCGGACATGTAGACATTCTAGTGAATGTGAAGGTATCAACTGGATACCAGTTGATACCTTCACATTCACGCAGCGTCATATTTATTCTACAGTTATCAGCATATCTAAAACACTTGTGTGGTGCTGTGCAAGCCACCTCAGATGTTATACTCATCCAACGGACAAATAACATAAAGGGAGATAACTCACCAAAGAGAGTATAGTCAATGTCAAGAACAAGTAATTTCTTTCCGGGTCGTGCTGGATTCAGGATCTCAATTTTGTAGTCCTTAACTCTCCGTTCAATCTTCGCTAAGTGCTCCTCCCTATTAAGAAATGCAAAATGATAAACAAATGAAAAAAACAAAAAACAGCATAAAAAATTTTCTGATTAATAGAACCAGATTCAAAGACATGGCCCTGGGGATATGCTCTGAAATAGTGACATCTTACATCTTTCTTGGGAAGAATAGGAGTATATATACATATATAAAAAAAAAGCCAGAAGAAATACATTTATATATATATAAAAGAAGTAAACAGAAATTACAAAGTTTGCAGATAAGCAGACTGGGATGTTCTATTGTGCTAAGATGGGAATCTCATTCTTTAAGTTTTAATTGGTTGCTAGTCCAGGAATACAGACGGCTAACGGTTAGGTGTATGGTCGGTGCTCAGGATCTCCTCGGTAATAAGAGAAAGAAGAACACGATATGCTGGACATTGCTACAGAAGAAAAGATGATGTCATCAGTGATGTGACACAGTGGGATCCTAAACACGGAACCGCTAAAGTAGGAAGACCTGTCAAGACATACACAAAATTGACGGATGATACTTGCTTACAACTCGAAGATCTTCCTAAGGCCATGAATAATACAGAATTGTGGAGAGAAAGAGTCAATTTATTCCGGGCAACTAATCCAATATAATAATGAGTCCAGGAATGGATATTCTAATGTATATAAATATTGCTTTGTGCAAGCAAGCACGTCTGCCAAGTGCTTCTGTTGCATAGCAGTGTGTGTGTGTGTATATATATGTATATATATATACGCACACACATACATACATGTTCCAAATAATAATCTGTTATATAGCCGTCTATATAACAAGTGTACATATTGTGTTCATATAGTGCTATCTCTGTGAATGTAGGTATCGATATCTGGGCCGTATCGTGTGCATACACAAGTACATGTAAATGTTCATGTGTGGCACTTATGTAAGGGAACTAACTTTCTTGGACTACAAGATTTGTCTTTCTTTGTTGAAAATTTGGCCCACAAAAAATTAACACAACTTAGATTGTACTTTTTATTAAAAAAAGAAAACATCATAGTTTCTTTAACGTTATGAAACAGAAAGAACATGTGACAAGAGTTGCAGAGAAATTGGAAGAAAATTATTAAAAGAAAACTGTGACAACTATTTTTTAATGTAACAAAGTTATAACATTAATAACAAAAAAAAAGACATTAACATTTTTATTTTTATTTTATAAACTTTGCTAGATAAAAAAAAAAATGCTGTTAGTTTTCTTTAATCATATTTCCAAATCGTCTGCAACTATTATCGTTACAATGTTAACATTTTAATAAAAAGTGCAATTCCTCTGAGTTGCACTGGTTTTAGCATTTCAAATTCTCTTCTGAAAAAATTAAAAATAAATCTTAGCCAACAAGTCAATGAGAGTTATTTCCCTTGCATCAGTGCCATACACCATTTGAGCACCAATGTATATCTGAATGTGTATGTATATTTGTAAGGGTGTGTACTATGTATGTGTATGTATATTTGTAAGGGTGTGTACTATGTATGTGTATGTATATTTGTGAGGATGTGTACTATGTATGTGTTTAATCTAATATATAAAGGGCACTTTACCTGTCTGTCTATCTGTCTGTCTGTCTCCATATTTTCAAACTATCTCTTCCGAAACTAAAAGTCGCAGAGCAGCACTAAGGGCCTCAAATGATTGAATTTTTTTCATCGACCGTTCTTTTATGGGTTTTTAGTGGTTAAAATAGTTTTAAAGGGTCAAAAAGGAGTCAAAATTGAAAAAAACATTATACATTCATTTTAGTTTATTTTTAATCAGTTCATATGCGTGTCACTTTGTTACAGTGGTAACGTCACCAGCTTTGAATGCTACAGTTTTGATTTCAGTTTCAATTCTAGCTGATGGCACCTAAATACTTTTTTTTTTAATTTTAAATCATGACTATATAATAATATATACAAAATTTGGACAAGTTCAAATATCACATTCATGCATATTTTACGACCGGGCAAAGTTTTGTACCGACCCCCCCTTAACATCACCTTGTCGCAGATGCAAGAAAAGATGAAGAAAAGGAATTTCAACCGAAAAATCTGTGAAAATCAGAATAAGTGAGAAGGGAATGACACAAAGTTTATTGATTGTTATAAGATTTGTCTAAAGTTGCTTTTGCAACAGCGAATGAAAGAATTTTACGATAATGTCACGCATCACCGCGACATATTTTTATTTCTAAATTTTTAAAAATAAGTATTCATTATTTGGATTAATCGAAAGTGAAAAGAAATTATTGGAATTACGTATTTTTATTTTTATTTTTTTTTGGAATCCTTTGAAATGAGATAATTTTTTTTGGCAATCCTTTGAAATGAGATAATTCATAATTTGTGCTTTTTTTTTACAAAGGTGGAAAGTAAATGGAAAAAAAACCTGCGACCTAACCATTTCAGCCATGAGAGGAGAGGAATTGATAAGTGTTTTAAGTTGACGTTTATAAAGCGAAATTAACAGGTGCGAGAATGTTAAGTCATGTGACGTTTGCGCTGGAAGCCAGTTTCTGTTTTCCCCGCCACGCAGTGATTGAAAAATATCTCGAAAATAGCTTGTAAAAGTCGGGTAAATTAAAGATAGCCGCAACCCCCGTTCCTAAGTCGTAGATATTATGACTTAGCATATAAAAAGTTTTAAGAAGGAGCGAGCCGACCGAGAATCACGGCGAAAAAAGCCTTTTGCAGACATACACAAAAAGCGAACATACATGCATACACACATTTTCGCTTTTATATGTATATAGATGAACATTTGTGATACTCCTCTATGCAACATGTCTATATGTCGATTTGATATATGAAACACTCCTTCCTTCAATACATGGCCACCATATTGATCATGCTGCGTTATAAAGGGGAAAAGGACAACGAGGATGAAATGGTGATGATGATGAGACGATAGAATTTGCATTTGAATCAACATTTATTATGGAGATGGTTTATCAAAGACAAACGTAACAAGTAAATAATACATAAAGAAAGTGACAGTCATAGATTTTTTTTTTTTTACAAAGGAGTCACCACTTATCAAGGCTCAGAAGCCACTCGAGGATAAGGGTTAGTAAGTGGTCAACACACACAGTGGTCAATGGGACAGTGACGTAGTAATTGTTAGTAGTGAAAAATTGGTAAATTGGATTACTTAAGGGGAACGGCTCTCCAAGAACTTGTTTACATTGGACTTGAAGACGATCATATTATAGTCAGCCGGAAAGCAGGCAAACGGAAGAGAGTTCCACAGGTGTGCAGTTCTAAGAAAGAAGCTTTGTTCATGGAATCTACGTTTAGGTTTAGGCACAAATAAAGAGTGAGGGAAATTATTGATAGTAGTTTCAGCTGAAAGTCTGTAAATACAATGGAAATAATAAGTTGTCAGGCAAAACATTTTAGAGAGAGTGCAGCATTGGCTATCTGAAGTAAATATGACATTTGGATTATTTGGGAACTATTCTAATAAACTCTGCAATTAATAGGGCCATGCTAATATGACAAGCTGCCTGGAAGTCCCACCTAAACTGCAACCAAAGGCAAGATCTGATAACATGTAATAATGTACAACCAGAGTCCATCCCACTCAAGCTCACAGCTAAGAAAGAAGGGAAGCCTTGCTTTTGAATCTTGTGCATCCATAGCACAAGTATATTGTTGTACTTCGAAATTGAAGAGTTCATTCTTTTGTTGTTAGTATAATTCAAGGGAGATAATTTGAATATGCTTCAAAGAACTCTAAATATACAAAGCCAACATTTTTGAATTTTGACTAAGAATACAACTTACCGATTCTCAATTGCAATTTCTTCATCTTCAATGTCAAGGTCATTAATTGTATTGGGAAGATTCTTTGGCGGCGCTTGAACTTCGGCCTGAAATTGGAAGAAAGTTAATCATCTGATGAAAGTGTTTTTGTTTTTGTTGTTTCACCAATTGATAATAGTATTTAAATACGCTTCAGAATTTTTTGAATGCGGATTGATATCTTTTTTATGAATATTATTCTATTAATCCCATCTTGGTTGGTATCTCCACATTTTGGCTAATTTGACCTTTAACGTTCTTACGTCAAACAAAGGAATGGAAGTTGAAACTAAACTCTTTATAAAAACTTTTTGGCAAATGTTCAGATTAGTGTCTGGGACAGATTTTGATAGAAAAAATTGTGTGTGTGTATATATACATATATATATATATATATATATATATATATATTAGTGATTGGACAATTCCAAAATTTTTCCCGATTCCGATACAATTACCGATTCCTTTCAAAACTTCCGATTCCTGATTCCAATTCTTTTAAAATTTATACATATTTAATTAAAGATTTGTTTTGTTTCTTTCGTAAATGGTCAAATTATTACATAAACCCTTGGGTAATGTCCGCGTATATTTATTCTCAAATGTTTGCTCTGTAATTGATTAAAAAATTATAAGACAACAAAACATTTATTTTGATTTTAAAACAAAGCTATATTGTATCAGTTCGTATTTACTGTATAACATGCGACTTACATAAATAGTTAAATAGTTGAAAATATTCGAAGATTTCTTGGGAAAATAAAAATAAAAAAAGCGTTCCGCAGTAAATGAAATACTATCCCGTAGTCAAACTTGACGTCATTAAGTCATTAAAACGTGCACCTGCCAAATCTAAGTAATTAAATAAATTCAAACGTGTTTCCGTTAGAATCTCGCGGTGGGCCAATGATTAACGGCACCCACTTTTTTTCACACTTCAATTTCCAACTTCGCCTTAAGGGTTCGGGTTCGATCCTCATACTCACCTACTAAAACTTTTTTATTTTTATCCCCCCCCCCTCCGAGTTTTGCTTTACCCAAAACCACACACACCTCCAAACACCCGGGCAACGCCGGGTACCCCCCCCCCCGCTAGTCTATAATATAAATATCACCTTTTTGTTTAAATGTATGTATGTTTGTATGTCTCACAAAATCTTTCGACAGAGACAATGGATTTTCACGAGATCGGTATCGTTTTGAAGCTCAATTCTTCGGACGACAAATATCGAAAAATTGCCTAAAAACATTAATTCCTTCCCCCTCAACTGGACACTTTTCTACAAAGAGGGGTCACTTTTTTCGCAGATATTTTTAGAAGTCATCCCCTCTTTTCGATTGACTAGCCTTAATTTAAAGCTTCATCATTACCAGTTTTGCAATGGACACAACGGTAAAGATATCACGTTTTTTTTCTCACATTCTTTTCCTCCTTCATGGTATGGGTTCAAGCCTACCTGCCTACTACCACTTTTTTTTTCTTTTTTTTTTTTGCTCCACACACACCTCCAAACACATGGGCAACGCCGGGCAGCCAGGCTAGTCCTTTATATAAATTAAATCATTTCGCTTTTGCACGTTTAGTCTAAATATTATTGCATCTTACAACGGCTGAAGTTTAGTCATATGCAGCTCTGGTATTTCTACATTTCCAAGTATACGGTTCACATATATTTCAGGAGTGTGAAACTGGTTGAAGCAACAAGTTCGAATGCATACACTTAGCGATTTACTTCCGACACACCAGATGTCGCTACCCAGCAACTTCTATTATTGCACTTAATGAAATAAATGTTTTTTATATTTTACTAGGGGGACGGGGGTTGGAGGTGTGTGTGTAAAAAAAAAACGTTAGAAGAAAAAAAAAGTTTTAGTAGAAAGGTAGGATTGAAACCCAGAGCCTTGACGTGAAGGTGGAAACGAAAGGGGAAAAAGCCAGTCACCTAACCATCTCAGCCACGAGGGAGAGGAACTGATAAGGGCGTTATATGAATGTTTATGAAGCGAAATAAACAGGTGCGAGGAAGTGGCGTGGTGTCTGACCTAATTTTGCTTTGCAAGCCAGATCATTCGCTTTCACTTTTCGAAGACGCTGCGAGCTGATAAAGTTCGGGCTAATTAAATAGACACGCGGCCCCCGTTGTTAAGTCATAGTTATTATGATTTAGACACGATATAAACAGTTTTAAGTATGAGTGAACCTACCCAAAAGGCCGAGGAAAAAAACCTTTTGCAGACATACACCAAGACGTGCACACACACACACACACAAACAAACATTTTCGCTTTTATATATATATAGACTGGGGGGGGGAGGGTACCCGGCATTGCCCGGGTGTTTGAAGGTGTGTGTGTGTAAAAAAAAAAAACGTTAAAACAAAAAAGGTAGGATTGAACCCCGAAGCCTTGATGCAGAGGTGGAAACGAAAGGGAAAAAAAAGCCAACCACCTAACCATCTCGGCCACGAGTGAGAGAAATTGATAAGCATGTTAAGTTAAGGGTTATAAAGAGAGTCAAAGAGGTTTGATTGACAGGTGACCGCTTAATGAGGTCATCACGGGTGTGTTACGATGACGTGGCAGTATTTTATTTACTGCGAGGCAGCTTTTTGGGGTTTGTTTACTTTGTTTCAATGCGGGGCAGTTTTGGCTTCCCCAAGAAGATGATGGTGGTGGTGGGGAGTTAAAGGGGAGTGTCCAAATTGAATAACAATTGTCTGATATAAGGAGAAACTCTGCATTGATCAAAGTTGATTGCGCCAGGAACCATGTGTTAAGCTTAATTTCGCTTTCAAGCCCAATCCACACGCGGCGATCGAAAAATTTTGAATATTTAGCTTTTCAAACTCGGGCAAATTAAATAGACAGCGACCCCCGTTGTTAACTCATAGATATTATGATTTAGACGTGATATAAAAAGTTTTAAGAAGGAGTGAGCCGACCGATCGCTCCTCGGAAAAAAGCCTTTCTCGGACATACACGAAAACACACAAACATTTTTGCTTTTATATATATATAGATATCAGTCGTGTTTAACTGAAATTAAACAAGATAGGGTTGTCAATGTAAAGTTTGATAATGATATTGTTAGGATTAGATATGAACCAACAATTTTTATCAAACTATTTCTAAAATAACAACTTGTGTTCAGTTCATTGTATATAATCATTTGCAGTGAATTCTAAGCTGGTGTCTGGATCTAGTCGAAACTCAAGCTCTTTGTCGATGATTGAATCATTGACCTTTTGCAATTCATTCTTTTTCTAAGTTGCTTCAAGTACACAACTTGATTCTTGGAGGGAAAATTCATCCACAAGATTTTCCCTCTTTTTTCTTGACTTGACATGTGTTGGACAGCCGAGGACTTGGATTGCAAGAATCAAAGGTGACGTAGCAGCACTATCACGGCTACAAATAGTTGTTCCTCGACTATTAAATCGTGATTGGCTAACCATATTGTGTGATGTATGTTAGGATTAGTGAAAGTGCACTATGATGGTCGGAGATGCTATACCTGTTCAGGAAGAATCCAGCTCAACCTGATCAGAATGACAACCATTATATACACACAATATAAACGTTTAATATAAGTGCTGTGTTAAATAACTCCAAAAGGGTTGATATGCTGTAAACTAAGAGAAACCGAATGAAAGCTTAAAAAAATAAACACTCACCAAAACTTCTTCTCTCGTGCCCATCATCATAATCTTTGTGTTGGGTTTTAGATTCAACGATGCAATATCAACATCATCGTCTGGTGGCCGACCTAAATGAAAATAGAAGATTGTTTTGTAAAGATTCAAAATGTAAAAAAGTCAAATGATACGAGGAAGGAAAATTTTCCCAAAATATCATACATTATGGAACTTTCATCTGACCATACTAACGCAAGTAAGAACACAATTCAAGTATAAGATATAAAAAAAGTATACATATATATATATATAGTCATCCACATAAGTACTGTTTTGCTGTTTCACAGCTCATCAGTGTGGCTAGACAAGCAACTACCTCAAGCCAGGTTCAAAACCCGATCACCCAAACAGTCGAATCTTCTAACCGAATATATATATATATGTTTTAAGAAAAATAGAAAAACCGAATGAAATTATTAAAAAATCAACGTTTCGTCCTTATTTCAGAGGACATCTTCAGGATAATTGAAATAAAAATGTAAGAAAAGAAAAAGTCATAGATCGTGCGAAAAAGACAGTTTTTGAATCCTACCCATGTCGGGAAGGACAAACGTGTGCGTATGGGAAAGTTGGGTTGTTCGATGTCTATATATACACTTTTAAAAATGCGTTAAAATAAATATGTACATTTTTTTTTTTTTCTTTTTTTTTCTTTCTTCTGTAAACTTATTCATTTTGTTGAAATATTTAAGGAAAAACGGTTAGCCAGGATCAGTTTTGATATTTTGTTCTTTGATTATTATTTTCCCTATGCTAGGGGTTAAATGGTTTTTTAAAACATAACGTCAACCACCGCACGTATTTTTTCATTCCTTATACATATATATATATATATATATATACATAGTGTATTAATAAAGATGAATTTGCATAGCTTATTCGACCATTATATATCTTAATTAGCTTCAGTCTGTGTCGATTCATTACACCTCTGCATTATATCAAAATAGGCTTTTATATACACACTAAACAATGCTTCAAGCAAACTACATTAATCTCATATATATATATATATATATATATATATTTTCTTATAATATATACCAATCCTTATTTAAGAAGTTCAATGTAATTACAGAGCAATATAGAGAATAAATGACAAAAACAATATTCCAAAATTCATGATGTTGACCATCTTATAATTTATTCCTTTAATTCAGTTGATTTATACAATTCTTGACAGTATCTGTTTCATAGCGCAAAATCAATCACTTAATTATTATATCAATCAGTGAATCTATTATGCCCTTAACTCATCAGAAGAAATAGCAAAAATCAATCCGTCAAAAGGAATTGAAATTTGATTTGACATGGTAAAAATCCAAAAATTGGAAGATAAGCTGCAAATACCTTTATATTTTTTCCATTACACCATATTGAATTTTTATACAGATACTGTCAAAAATTGTATAAGTCAACTGAACTAAAGGAATAAATCATAAGATGGTCAACATCATGAATTTTGGAATATAACTTTGTCATTTATTCTATATATATACAGGGTGACCAACAACAAAAAAAAAAGCGGGCCCCAACTCTAATTAGGCCCCATTTCTTAGTGTTTTGTCCGAATGAAATGAAACTTTGATCATAACTAGTTTATTATATTCAAAACATCACATCAAAACACTAGGGTCTTTAGCCTTTTTTCTCCGTTGACTATAAAATGCTCAGAAAAACAATTGAATGTCCTGTTTTTTTTTTTTGGATCACCCTGTATATATATATATATATATATATATATATATATATATATATATATATATATATACTAGCATGGGTGCCCGGCGTTGCCCGGGTGTTTGGAGGTGTATGCTGAGCAAAAAAAAGGGGGTAATTTTTTAAACTTTGACCCCTATTATGACCCCTGAAAATTTATTGTTTTGGACTCAAATCAAGTTATTAAGTTAGATCCATGTCCACGGAAGCTATATCTAAAATTTCAAGTGTGTAGACCCAAAATTGTCGGAGAAGTTTGGTAGAGTTCTCAAAGCTCAAATCGTTGAACTTTGACCCCTTAATCGCAAAATTTCTGGCTAAAAACAGATCACATAGATTTTTCCAAATCTTAGTACCCTGTATATCAAATTTCGAGTCTGTAGACTAAAAATTGACAGAGTTATTTCGTAGGGAAATGTACACACACACACACACACACACTTTCACTTTTATAGATATATAGATTTAAAATTTGAGTCTGACAGAATGACAAAATTATATTGCAAACCGATATATTAAACAAACGAACTTCAAAGAGACAAATGAACACATAAGTAAAAACAATTTGTATTAGAAAACATTTATTATTCCACGTCTTTTTTTACAGACCTGACGACTGAGGTTCGCTCTTAATAAAAATTGTTTTTTATAGTCTTAATTTTGACTTCCTTTTTCATAAAAAAATAAAAAAAAATCAAGAAAGAAAAAAAATTTAATTTTATTTTTTCATTAATTTCTTTCTGTGCAAAGCAATTCTTTCAAACTTACTCTGTTTCCAAAATGTTTTTATTTTATTCCCCTCCCCCTTCATTCATTTTCCTCCGCATCCTGGCAAGTATTAAAATAAACCATTTATAATATTTATTTATGGATTTATTTACTTATCATTTCTTTTGTATCGGTAAATGAATTCCATTTAAAAAAAAAACTGTAAAAGTCACGTTAAAGGTGATTAAGTTGGAAAGTAAGTAAAAATTTACCCTTTTTACTTTTATACGATTTCTGATCACTTTGAAAAAGGTGTGTGTGTGTGTTAAAAATGTTTTTTAACTGCTATAATCTCATTTATATATATATATATATATATATATATATATATATATAACAACGTGAGTATTCATATCGTGGGTTTGTATTACTGTACACATAGATTCGAAAAAATAGTCAAAAACAAATATATAAATAAATGTTATCAAAGGCAAGATAAGTTACTTTTCTACCTAACTGGATATATTTTTTGTGTTTTTATTCAATGTAATATATTTATTCAGCTCGAAAAACATACAGTGTTTACCGATGTGTTGGAAAATTCAAGATGGCGTCTCACACCCTCTTTAACACCGTAAGTTTGGGAAAAGGTGTTATAAATAAAAAACTATACAAAATACTATTAAAAACCCGCCGAATATATGTCAACCTATGTCACGGTAACATATATTGAGCGAGTTTTTAACAGTATTTTAACAGGGCACATCGTAAAAACTGACCCATTAATTTTCCTGAAGTAAAAACTATATAGTTTTTAAACTTTTAAAACTGTACATTATAAAAAGAAAACTGTTCGAGTGATTTTTTTTATTTTTTTACATGGGTGTCACCACTTATCAAGGCCCAGAGGCCACTCAAGGATAAGGGTTAATAGGTATACATTAGTCATTGTGATTTTAGCATAGTAAACAGTGGGAATTTTGTAACTTGGATTACTTGCAAAAGAAAACTGTTCGAATGATTGAAAATGAAAACAAAATAACAATGTAAATATATTGATAAGAAAAAAACAAAAACAAACGAAGTTTCCGTTTCAGGAACCCGAGTTTAATTTTATGTCGTAATCATTCAACTCGTTAGCGGTTTTATTCAGCGATTAGGGATAACCATACGACATATCTAATTACCAAAGCGATTTTTAAAAAAAATTTATTTTTTTTATTAAAACTAAACCTGTTTGGTTTTAATGAACCAATTTTTTTAAAGCCAACACTTTAGTTATTTTGAGAGCGTGCAACTGCACCCGAAAGGTTTATTAGGAAACTCCAAATCCTTTTATGACTCGAAAAAAAAAAGGGCTTTTTATCGGCTTAAATGATAAACTAATGTTAAATATTAGTATTTAATATAATGAGATATCAATCTACACAATTTGCCATCGATTCTGAAATAAAATGAAATCCTGACATTGTGATCATTTTTGCAGGTGTTATGTGCCAAATATTGAAATAAGAATGTTTAAATTCAATTATTGTAATTTAAGTCTTTAATTTTAAAGTCGATTTTATTTATAAAATATCTTTTTAGAAATCAATCTCAAAAACAATCTGAACAATAAATCTCTTTTGTTATGGCTAAGTTTTTGTCAAGGGTAGAAATTATAATAGACAAGTATTCATCCATGATGACATTTTACCGATTTCCCGGTTTACAGGTATTCTTGCTAAATTTCTTCGAAAGAATTGACATAAACAATACTTCAACTAAATACGTATATTTCATGCAATAATGACTTTTGTTTCTTCTGACTTTTCCTAAACTAAACATAAAACATCGGTTAGGGTTAGTTTAACATTCTGTAAAAGTACCTTCCGTTTTTTTGTTTTTTTTTGTACTTCTGCAGAGAAGGTAAAAAACCAATAAAAACTGGATATATTTTTCGTGTTTTTATTCAATTTAACATGTTTATTCAGCTCGAAAAGAATACAGTGTTTACCGATGTGTTGGAAAATTCAAGATGGCGTCTCACACATTCTTTAACACCGTAAGTTTGGGAAAAGGTGTTATAAATAAAAAACTATACAAAATACTATTAAAAACCCGCCGAATATATGTCAACCTATGTCACGGTAACATATATTGAGCGAGTTTTTAACAGTATTTTAACCGTTTTTTTATTTATTACACCTTTTTCCAAACTTACCGTGTTAAAGAGAGAATCGGCCGCCATCTTGAATTTTCCAATACATCGGTAAACACTGTATGCTTTTCGAGCTGAATAAACATGTTAAATTGAATAAAAACACGAAAAATATATCCAGTTTGGTAGAAAAGTAATTTATCTTGCCTTTGATAACATTTATTTGTTATATATTTGTTTTTTGGCAACTTATTCGAATCTATGTGTACAGTAATACAAACCCGAAATGAATTTAAGACCACGAGTGAAATGAGAAAATGAAGAAAATCACATTTACTGTGTGTGTTTACTGTAAGTCAGCGGGTTTGGTTGCCATAACAACGTGACGGTAGTGAACGTGTGTGTGTGTGCGTGTGTGCGCGTTTCGTGTAGTTTAGTTTCGTATAATAGTTTCGTATTTTTTTAATTTGTAAATAATAAGTTATTAAAAAATTAAACCCTTCCAAGATGGACAATAAATAAAGCCATAATATTTTATGGTAAAGGTAAGAGCGTAGAAACGATTGTTTTTTAGGAGATGTGATTATTGGATTAACCAATCAGAAATCGTCTGTGGCACACACATCTCTGTTTTTATAGATATATATAGGTCGAGGTAATTAGTTAAAGAGATTTAATATAATGTGATATATAGATAGATAGATTAAATGTTAAATAGATTTTGTAAATAGTACAGTTGAAATGATTAGAATATTTCCAATATGTAATAAGGTCGGGGTAATTATTTAAAGAGATTTAATATAATGTGATATGCAAATGAGCATAAGTCATTCGATATGGGGGTGGTTTGTAGACTAGTATATAAAGAAATTAGGCATGGATTCTTATGTCTCCTATAACAGAAACATCCTAAAATGGGTTCTAATGTTTCTCTACCAGGAGAGATCTACCCTCTTACCTCCTTTATATTTCGTTGATGATGGAGAGCTGTACACACAGACAGAAACACACGAACCCTATTACTTTATAAAAATATAGATATATATATATAAATTTTGGAGATACAAAATTTATAAACAGATTTGAACATTAGGGGAAATCCCTAGAACTCTTTCAGCTATCATCTCATCAGGAAAAAATATCAAAAGCAATGAAAATAATATTAATGGCAAAAATAAATGGGAATTTTTTTTATATATTTATTTAAGATGCCAAAAGATGATTAAAACAAATAATTTAATTCAATAAACGAGTATAAAAGGAAGGTGGTCAAAATTCCCCAAAGAGATTTAACATTTTCTTCTGCCGGCACAAAAAAGGTTTTCAAATTGCGAAAGAGACAGATTCCAAAAATTTTAAATGATTTTTGGAATCCGCTCTATGAAGTACCTCAAACCATTCTATTTTATACTGATTGGCACAACAAGGATTCTCAACGAAATGTTGGCCAATAGCAAAGTTTAAAGTTGCAAAGGAAAGGAGACATATATTCTACCCTACTCCATCTAATCTTGGATGGAACTTCTGGAAGTCTGCCCCACATAACCAGCATCACACTGGCATTTAAATTAATACAAAATATAACTATTTTGGATGTAAGGCAAACTATCCTTTTTTTTTTTTTTTGCAAAGAAGTCACACTTTATTAAGGCTCAGAGGTCACTCGAGGATAAGGGTTAATGAGTGGAAATTTGGTAAGTGGAATTACTTAAGGGGATGGTTCATCAAGAATTTGTTCACATTGGACTTGAAGACTACCGAATTGTAGTCAGCTGGAAAGCAGGGAAACGGAAGAGAGTTCCAAAGGCGTCCAAATCTAAGAAAGAAGCTTTGTTCATAGAATTTATGTTTAGGTTTAGGCACAGATAAAGAGTGGGGGAAATTATTGATAGTAGTTTGAGCTAGACGAGTGTTTTTCGTGAAATTCTGGTGAGAGGGGACAATAGATTGGAGCTCAGATGAGCACTTGCCATGAAAATAACAGTAAAGCAGAGACAGGCTCGCAGCTTCTTTTCTTTGGGAAAGAGGTTGCAAGGAAGAGAAAAGGGCTTCCCCCACTAAGCTACGAAGTCTATTTTGAACTCTGTCAAGGCAAGATAAGATCTTTCTAGCAGCTCCTGCCCAGATCTGGCAACAGTACTCCATCTGTGGACGTACCTGGCTTTTATATAAGTAGAGAATTGCATCAACAATGAGATATCTGCTGGAGCGGAAGAAGGATCCCACCATTTTTCCAGCGACCTTGCAAAACGAAGGAACAGCAAGTATAGTAGTATATACCAAACACAAGGAAAACTCTTTGGTAACGCTTAGAGTGGCTGCTCTATTATCAGTTGTATAATATCAGGATAGTTGTAGTGCCATGTCGCACATGGAAAGGGACCCTGCTGCTATCTCTGGTTGGCTTTCACGAGGCCAGAACTTTCTAGACAGGACTCGGCTAATGGACCACTGTGTGTATATACTTGGCATCAAAACCGGCCCACTTTGCTCAACACTCTTCCCTTAAGCTGACATTAAACAAAAGCATTATGAAATGACAATCCAAACAAATATCACGATAAAACCAGACAACCACTCAAACAAAACAAATTCGCCTCCGCCCCTGAGGATCGCTTTCACAAATATCGGTGGGCTTAGAGGTAATCTAGATGATGTAGAGTCTTACCTTTCAGTAAACTCCCCAGATATCTTAGCATTAAGTGAAACAAACTTACACTCTTCAATCCCCTCTAACATGACAGGATATCTCCCTCTTTGCTGTAAGGACTCGGATAGATATACACACGGGCATTGAGTCTATATTCGTAGCACTCTCCTTTTAACTAGAGAGAAAAATCTTGAATCGGATGACCAGACTTTTATGTGCTTTCAACTAACATTTCATCACTGCGTTAGTTACTTATATTTTCTCAACCATTCTCCCTCAAGTCAGGATTGTACCCTAATCGATCATGTCTGATAGTATAGACGCAGCACTCGCCCAAATACATTTGTTTGGTGACTTTAATGTCCATCATAAAACTTGGCTTGGTTTCTCAGGTTACACAAATGCAGCTGGACGCTCTACTTATAGCTTCTCTGTAGCCCGTTCCCTCTCACAGACAGTAATGTTCCCAACCCGCCTACCAGATCGTGAACCTCAGCAGGATTCACTTATAGACCTATTTCTCACCACAGTACCTGAGGATTGTGTGACTAATACTCACAGTCACCTTGGAAACGCAGACCACCTAGTGGTGTCAGTTGACATCACATTTAAATCCCAACCTCAAAATGAGGAACCATTGCTCAAAACAACAAGGTACGAAAAGGCTGAAGCCATTAGAGAACACATCCAAGATGCCCCATGGACCGATTGAAGCACATGTTCCCACAGAAGTATTATAGCAAGCCCCCCCCCCCCGGTTCACTGCAGATTGTGCAGCTGCCATTGCACAAAGACAGCATGCATTCCGCCGGTTTGTACGTCATAAATCAAATACAAATAGGCAAAAATTCTTAGATGCTAGAAATCATTGTAAGAGTGAAATAATAACAGCCAAAAGAAAAAATGCTGAAATAATCAGGGGATGCATAGAATCGCAAAATATAGGAACTCATGATTTCTGAAAAATCTATAATAGTGTAGTGAATAAAAGGCAATCAGTAATTCCTCCACTGAGCAACAACCAGAAGGTTGCATGCACAGCAATAAGGCGGAACTGCTTGCCTGGAGATCGCCTCCAACTCCACCTTAGAGTCAATAAATAATTCCCTCCCAAATTTCCCTATGCAGACTGAAGTCACATTAGATGATGTAAAAGTCACCCCTTCTCATGTCCGCAATATCATAAAAAACTTACACACCTTAAAGGCTTGTAGGCCTGATCTCATCCCTGCTATATTAATTAAGAAATGTTCAGCTGAGCTAGCCCATACTTTCCAAGCTCTACAATGCTGAATCTTGCTTCCCTAATAGCTGGAAGATGGCCTTTGTGGTACTAGTGTACAAGAATTCTGGTGAAAGAACAGATCTTCTCAATTATCGCCCCATTAGTCTCCTCCCTCTCTTCGCTAAAATCTTTAAGACCTTAATTAATCAAGAACTAGTTCACCACCTCGCAAAAGCAAATCTTCTCTCTGACAAACAGTATGGATTCAGGCAATGGCGTTCTACTGCAGATATTTTAACAGTCATCTCTGAACGCATATTCCATGCACTGGATAAGGCGGCTGTAGCTCTTGATATATCCAAGGCCTTTGACAAAGTCTGGCACAAAGAACTGCTAATGTAAATTAAATTCTACAGTATAACTGGATGTATACTAAATATAATTAGATCCTCCTTAGACAATAGAAGCATACAGGTTGTCATTGATGGACGTACATTCAAGCAGCGTAACATTAATGCAGGAGTGCCTCAGGGGTCGATCCTTGGACCATTATTATTCCTGATATTCATAAACGACCTCCTTGCTAATATTGTGTCCAAGATGGGTATATTTGCTGATGATACAATGCTCTATAATATGCATGAGGGAAGAACGGATGTACATAAATCTAAGACAATGGCAAAATCGTTAGAAAATAACCTCCAGACTATTGTGGAATGGGGCCGTAAATGGATGGTAACATTTAAAACTAAGCTGCTCTCCTTTAACAATTACAAGAAGCCTCTCAAACCCCCTATATCCATGACAAATAGCACACTACCTGAGAATTCTACTTTTAAACTCCTCGGCCTACCATTTGCGGGCAATATGAACTGGAACAAATACATAGAGGACATTGCAAAGGCTGCTGCAAAGAAGGTGGGTTCTCTCTATCGAGCTAGAAGACTACTCATGCCTGAGAGTATCCTGTACCTCTACAAGGTCACCATTCGGCCATGCATGGAGTATTGTTGTCACATCTGGGCTGGTGTTATCTACCACTAGTCTCTCCCTATTAGATAAAGTCCAAAAAAGAGTTGTCAATCTAATCGGTCCCACTTTATCAATTAAGCTTCAGCCCCTGTTTCATCACCGCAATGTTGCATCCCTGTGCCTGTTTTACAAATATTTTAATGGAATGTGTTCTGATGAACTTGTTTCACTTGTACCCTCTCGACGTACATATCCCCGACAAATCCGCTAAGCAATAAGATCTCACCCCTTCACTGTTGATGTCCCTAAATGCCAGAAAGCTTTCTTTCTAATAGTTTCTTCCCTCGAACAGCTAGACTTTGGAATTCCCTTCCTGCTGCCTGCTTCCCTGGCTGTACTGATATGCAGAAGTTTAAATCTAACAAACAAATATTTTGTTAATCCTTCCTAGACATGGCCCCAAATAGAAGCCCCTTACGTCCAAGTGGCGATATACTTTGTAAAATGTGAACATGAGTAAAAACAATTAATAAAACTTCTAACAATCTGTTTAAGTATTTTGTGCATTTAAAGGTTCAAATATTTTGTGTGTGTGTGTGTGTATATATATATATATATATATATATATATATACACACACACTAATGGGAGAATTTTTTTTATACATATAAAAATGTGTAATATAGAATGGTTGGCATATACAAACTGATTTATGTTTCAAGTAAACGATATATATATATATATATATATTAAGTAATGTGATTTATAATTTAAAAATTTAAAAAAATTTTTTAAATTTAAAAATTAAATTTTAATTAAATTAAAAATCAGTTTCATAAGAAGGAACAACAACAAAGTCAATTATCTATTATCAATTTTTAAAGGATGAAACACTAGTGTCTGTAGGTATTTAATTATTATAGTAAAAAAATAATTATGACAGCCCCTTTAAGAAATACGTTTCTTATCGTTGAGCACTTTCTGTTGAATTAAATAGTCGGTCAATTTAGCTCTTATGCGTAGATCATCGTATAACGATTTGATCACTGTCTGTCTGACGTAATGAACATTTAAATTAAAATGTTTAAAATTCAACGCTATTTCACATGATTAATGGTAGCCGAATGGATACGGCCTCCGCTAATCGAGCCAGAGATGTCTCGTGTCGCGGGGTTCGAATCGTTCGACTGGTAGTAATCGTGACACCCTGCACTGAAGAATCCCGAAAGGATGAAACACTAGTGTCTGTAGGTATTTAATTATTATAGTAAAAAAATAATTATGACAGCCCCTTTAAGAAATACGTTTCTTATTGTTGAGCACTTTCTGTTGAATTAAAAAGTCGGTCAATTTAGCTCTTATGCGTAGATCATCGTATAACGATTTGATCACTGTCTGTCTGACGTAATGAACATTTAAATTAAAATGTTTAAAATTCAACGCTATTTCACATGATTAATGGTAGCCGAATGGATACAGCCTCCGCTAATCGAGCCAGAGATGTCTCGTGTCGCGAGGTTCGAATCGTTCGACTGGTAGTAATCGTGACACCCTGCACTGAAGAATCCCGAAAGGATGAAACACTAGTGTCTGTAGGTATTTAATTATTATAGTAAAAAAATAATTATGACAGCCCCTTTAAGAAATATGTTTCTTATCGTTGAGCACTTTCTGTTGAATTAAATAGTCGGTCAATTTAGCTCTTATGCGTAGATCATCGTATAACGATTTGATCACTGTCTGTCTGACGTAATGAACATTTAAATTAAAATGTTTAAAATTCAACGCTATTTCACATGATTAATGGTAGCCGAATGGATACGGCCTCCGCTAATCGAGCCAGAGATGTCTCGTGTCGCGGGGTTCGAATCGTTCGACTGGTAGTAATCGTGACACCCTGCACTGAAGAATCCCGAAAGGATGAAACACTAGTGTCTGTAGGTATTTAATTATTATAGTAAAAAAAAAATATATATATATATATATATATATATATATATATATATATATAGTCTTTGAAGTTTTTAACATTTGAAACCACACAAAAAATTATTTTTTATCATTCATTAAAAAAAAAACATCTAGTCAGTAAGTCATTTAATCACCTGCAATCACTGCATCAACTCTCAAATTTACTATAATACCAATTTTTATATTTTTTAAGGGATCATCAGTTGTTTACCATGAAACACTGTTTCGGGGATTTAAAAACAAAACAGTGTATTACATTATGGCTCCCCAGCAGTGTTGATCAAACACCACCACCCTTAATCTTAGGAAGAAGACAAGTTACAAAAATTTTTTTCCCAATTTCCTATTCTTAATTGTAATTACTAACCTTTTCATAGTATAAAAATGAATTTCTTACCTGTGCGATTCATCAATTTCCACATTTAAAATGGATACATTTTTTAATTTTTTAATTTATCAGTCTTGTATTTATAAGATTTGGATTAATCCATTTAACTACTTATCACCCCCACTATAGTTAGTAGTTAGTATATTTACATTCTTATTTATTTAAAATTAGATATATAAAGGTTAAAAATATTTTATTTTTGCATATATACATTTTTTTTTTTTTTTTTTTTTTTTTTTTAACTATATAAATTTATTATATGTAATTATAAATACATTTATACATTGCTAATATAGTTTTGGATTTCCTTTATCAATATAATCTGGTTTATCTTAAACGATTCAAAAGCATCAGGATAACGAACAAATGCTTTATTTAACTGTTTAAATATTTTATTTTTATCTCCACCTTGTTTTATCATCCTTATTACTAAGCTAGAAACTGGTGGTATAAAATCTGTTAATTTTAGAGTAACGCGAGCTATTCTCAAAAACTCTGACATAATGGTTCCATAAAACACAAAAACGGGGCAGGTGCTATTTTTATGGGGCATACGTACTATTTTAAAGGGGAAAGCGTTTCTTTTATCAAATATTTTATAAAGAAAAATTCCATCCTCAATTTTTATATCTAAATCCAGAAATGTAGCCTGTTGTCCTCTATGTTCACAATTTAATTTTAGTTCGTTTGGATATATAAGATGTTTATTTTTTTCGAATTCATCATTATCGTTTATGCATATAAGGTCATCTATAAATCTCCTACACCCATGAAAGTTATATGTTTTAGATATATCTGTTTTTAATAATGATGACATATATATATACTCGAGTAAATACAAATTTGCCCAAAATGGTGCCGGATCCAATCCCATTGGGATACCTATCGTTTGGAGTAATATTTTATTTCCTATTTGAAAATAGCATTCTTTAATAAGATGACTTACAAGCATTTTTAAAATACCTTTAGAAATACTAGTTTTGCTATTTTTATTTTTACACCAGAAAGCATTAGAGTTTGAAAAGTCTATATATTTACCTTTTCCACCTTGAAAAGCCAAATCTACAGTATCATTTAATTCTTTTATAAGTTTTTCGTGCGGAATTTTAGTATATAGCGTACTAAAATCATAAGTAGCTATAGATTTTGCTTTTATTCTGGAATTTATTTTATCTAATTTTTCTTTCACTGGTTTGGAATTATTTACTACCCAAAATAGATTTATATTACTATAGAATTTACTTTTCAGGTGAAAATTATTTATTTGATTTATAATTAATTTAAATATTTTAGATATAGCTTTACTTAGAGGTTTAGTGATGCACGTCTTTGAACCTACAATAAATCTAGCCCCAACTATATATATATATATATTTAAAAGGTTATGAGGGTTTTTTTGAAGCATAAAAAACGATGTTACTTTTTGTATTTAATATTTTTATTGTTATTTTTAATATTTCAAGCGGACCTCCGCTCTTGGTCACAAAAAAGTATCGAAATGAAAAAGAAAACCGTTGAAAGAACTGGAGATTTGTAGCGTGACAGCATTCATTCCTAGCAATCATGTTCGAAAAAGTTCACGTGAATTATTTTAGCCGTTTGTGGAAGAAGATTTTAATATTTTTTTTAATGTTGCAACATAAAAGCGTTTAATTCAAACGGCAAAAATGAGACGCAATTGATTTCAATATGTATAATGGAATAGAAATGAAATTGTTAAACGGTAAAAATAATGTAATTAATAGTTATGAATAATAATAGTAATAAAACTACTGAAGAGGGCAGAGTTAGAGACAATGTCCGCTTTTTTAATGGTGAGTAAATTCTGTCTCTCCCACAATAAAGATGGGACGAATATAGATAAATAAATGAATAATAATAATAAAATCAATACTAGTCGATAATTAAATGAGAATACAAATTGTCTCAGTCCCGAAGGAATTCTCATACACAGAGCGAGGATAATATCATAGCAGGTACTTAAATGTATATGCTTTTGGCTCGAAAGTCACTCTGTGTGTATTGATAATATTGACAATATTTATAAAATAATAATAATAATAATAGTATAAATATTTATATTTAAACGATAGATCAATAGTAGCTTTTACATAAAAAAACATGTGCATAAGGGTACAGATATATATATGCATGCACAATTAACACCCATATATATGCATGCATACCAATACACAGTCATATTCAACGATCATATGTATATAATATATGCACACCCCCCATACATATAATGCATATATAAATAATAATATGCATAAACAGATATACATGCATATATATATCCATACACATGTATATGCATACAATGACATGTACAGGTCCAGGCATGCATACATGCACCCATATGCATACATACATGCATACATACCCATATGCGCACATACATGCATGCACACATATCCATATGCGCACATACATGCATGCATACATGCACCCATATGCGCACATACATGCATGCACACATACCCATATGCGCACATGTACACACATACCATATATACACATAAGCACATACACATGAATATATATATATATATATACACACACACATACATATAGAATATACAAATACACATATATACATATGTATACATATACAAATATATAAGTATAAAGCAAAATACAAGAGCATGTAAGGCAGCACAAAGATGTGCACATCAACATAATTATGCATTACATGGACAGGAACGTACATACACATATATGATGATTGCAACGTATATATATATATATATATATATATATATATACACATATATAAACAATATAAAACCATATATATATATATATACATATATATGCATACACATCCCCATATAAACACATACATACATAGGCGCATATTCTCATACTTATATAATCAAACACAAAAATCAATTACTATTTAAAGACGTATATAATAAAGTGAGTGAATAAGTAGGGATATGAAGTTAACGATATAAACATAGATGTAAACATATATATATATATATATGTATATATATATATATATATATATATATATAGGAAAATGGTGCAGATAGAAGGTTAGGTATAACGAAAATAATAGTAGTAATAATAATAAAAATTATAATGAAGATAAATAAAGTAATAATAAGAATAACAAGAGAATAATGCATGTGTTAGCTATAAAACGAAAAGATGTAATATACATATTGAAATCAATATAGAACAAAAACAGGTTAATACATATGTATAAGTATATATGTATGAGCAGGTGGTTATCTTACTTAATTATTTTTTGAAGTATTTGTAGAGTTTAAGTTGGCCAAGGTCTGTGTTAAGACAACTGTTGAATATTTACCTTCCCGAAGTCGAGCAAATTAAATAGACAGGCAAGATCCGTTGTTAACTCTGAGATATTATGATTTATATGTGATATAAAAAATTTTAAGAAGCTGTGAGCTGCCCAAGCGCTTCTCTGAAAAATGCCTTTCTTGGACATACACAAAAAGTGAACACATTTTGCCTTTTATATAAAATTTTGATTGTTAAATTTAAAATTGTTATGCGTGAGGATGAAGTATATAAGCTTACAAATGTCTTCTATTTTGTCGTTGGGGAAATTATTGTGAAGGAGGAATGTTCTACAGGCTTCTACTCCCTCATCATGAGGGATGTTAGTGTATAGATACGTCTAATGTGACTAAAGTAATTTCTTGTGAAAGATTGTCGATTTGTCCAATAGTGTTGAGAAAATGTGTGGTGTCCTAAATATAGCTAGGGATGTTGGGTAATAATGGGGTTAGAGTTTTATCTAAGTATCCAAAGATATATTCTGTTAGGGTGCCAACACCTGATATTATGGGTCTACCAGGGGAGATGTTAAGATGTTCTATATTGATTTCAGATGTGGCAATAGTATTCCATATAAAAAATAATAAAAATATTAAATACAAAAAGTAACATCGTTTTTCATGCTTCAAAAAACCCTCATAACCTTTAAATCACTATCTTAGAAGCATACGTGGACTTTTAACATTTTATATATATATATATATATATATATATATATATATATATATATATATATATAACTGAAATTTTGAAATACTTTCAAATTACAGATTGTATAATTCAAGCTTTTTAGTTCTTCAATAATTTTTTTTTTTAATTGACATTTCATTCAAAACAAGGCACAAGACCACTTAGTAATGAGGGGTTACTATTTGGGACCAGATTTGCAGGGATATTATTTATGGAGTTGGGCAGCGAGATGTTTGTTCACATTACACTTGAATTTCTGCATGTCAGTACAGTCAGAGAAGCAGAGGCCCAGGAGGGAATTTCAGAGTGCAGCAGACCAAGGGAAAAAGCTATTCAAGTAGAAGGCTTTATGGCATCTACAGTGTAGGGTGGGATTTTGCTGTTTGTCAGGTTTGTCGAGGGTATCATTGTCGAGGGGGTACTAATGTTCAGAGTTCGTCAGAAAACTTGCCATTAAAATACTTGTAAAACGGGCAGAAAGATGCCACGTTTCAGCGATGTGACAGAGGTTGGAGTTTAGTTTATAGTTCCGGACTCATTAAGTTGGCGATTCTTTTTTGAACCCTGTCTAGGAGCGAGAGACTAGTGGCAGATGCACCAGCCCAGATGTGGCAATAGTATTCCATGCATGGGCGAACTGTGGCCTTGTAGCGATACAGGATACTCTCAGGTGTGAGTAGTCTTTTAGTACGGTAGAGAGAGTTCACCTTCCCCGCAGCAGCCTTAGCAATTGTCTCACTGTGAATGTTAACCCTATGAGCTTGAGGAAAGTACTTTCAGACAGTGTATCATTAGCCATGGTAATCAGTGGTTGAAGTTTCTTGTAATTATTAAAGGAAATAAGCTTAGTTTTGGCAGCACTAAACGTTACAGCCCCATTCCACTACAGACTGGAAGTTTTCCTCTAGAGTTTTATCAATTTCCTTAGATATGTGTTCATTTGTTTTAACCTCGTGTCTGTTATAGAGGTGTTGTGTCATCAGCAAATATCCCCATCTCGGAGAAAATTTTATATGTACACATATGCAAATTAATGGCATACGATGTTCACCAATGAGCGACCTACAATATTATGCCTGTCTTTTCTTTTCTACATTTTCTGCTGTCATTTTACTGGCTAAGCAAACACAAGGTCATTTACAACAATCAGAATTTCTATTTCACATATGCTGAAAACGAATATCGCATCTAAATTTGCCGCAAACAAGTAGCTTTCTGGATATCAAGCAATGTAATTCCTTATGGTTTCAGTGGTGGCCATTGTACATGCAGGTGGGCACACATCAAAAAATATGTGCACTTGCATGTACAGAAATAGCCACCACTGACAACATAAGAAATTACATTACTTAATATCTGGAAAACTGCTTGTTTGCAGCAAATTTAAATGCGATATTCGTTTTCAGCATACCCGAAAAAACTATAAAGTCATTTTAAAAGTGATTTTTAAGGTGGGAAGTGAGTAAAAATTTATCTTGCTTTAAGAAAATATCACTTTTTTTTAGAAAACTAAAAATTTTTATCTGACATTGTTTACTGCGGACTTCAAGTCGCCTGTTCTGATTCACCCATTTTTTTGACTGCCATAAAGAAATTGGTGCTTATGCACTTTTGTAACCGCGCAATTTTTTTTTTTTTTTTTTAATAGTATTTGCAAGTTAAATTCAAGTTTTACGATATCTTGTTTTGGTAAATTTTTACGACGTATTATAAACACCCCAACTTACCCATGTTAAAAACGGCTTTCGGAATTAACACCCCCAACCTCGAAAGCCGTTCCTTAATATTGGGAGGTTAGGAGGGTGTTTATTCCGAAAGCCGTTCTTAACGTGGGGTGGTTGTTGGGAGATGTTTATACTACGCTGAGGAGGAAAGGTTGTAAAAATACTTTTTAATTAAATTGTTAAGTGAAAGTAAAGAATAGTGAGAAAACACCCTCTCCTCATGTTAAGAATGGCTTTCTAAATAATAACATTATTTCAGCACGGTAATAAAAGTGCATAAGTATCAAGGAATTCATTATTAAAAAAAAAGAAAAAAAGTCGGGGTTGTATTACTGTACACAGATTCGAAAAAGTTGTCAAAAAACAAATATATTACAAATAAATGTTATCAAAGGCAAGATAAGTTACTTTTCTACCAAACTGGATATATTTTTTGTGTTTTTATTCAATTCAAGATGGCACGTCACTCTCTCTTTAACACGGTAAGTTTGGGAAAAGGTGTTATGAATAAAAAACTATACAAAATACTATTAAAAACCCGCCGAATATATGTCAACCTATGTCACGGTAACATATATTGAGGGAGTTTTTAACAGTATTTTATCCGGTTTTTTATTTATAACACCTTTTCTCAAACTTACCGTGTTAAAGAGAGAATCAGACGCCATCTTGAATTTTCCAATACATCGGTAAACACTGTATGGTTTTCGAGCTGAATAAACATGTTACATTGAATAAAAACACGAAAAATATATCCAGTTTGGTATAAAAGTAACTTATCTTGCCTTTGATAACATTTATTTGTTATATATTTGTTTTTTGAGAACTTTTTCGAATCTATGTGTACAGTAATACAACCCCCCCCCCACAAAAAAAAAATAAATAAATAAACTGACTTGTTTATAAATAAGTGGTAATGCTTTTCTGGTGTTTGTCATCTTCATTTTGAAATTTAATTCGGTTTATGAATTTTGTTTTATCTTCCGCTATTGCTATTTTACTTCTAATAAAAATGTGATGGATAGAAAATACTAAAACACAAACTAATGTGTAAGTCTTGTAGAGGCGATAAACACAGACACACGAGAAGTGGTCGTACAATTTTTATTCATAACATATATATGTATATATATATATATATATATATATATATATATATATATATATATATATAAACAATGGAAAATATTATTGAAAACAATAAAAATATCAACTACACTACGGTTAATCCGATATAAATCATGGCAGCTAACCTTTATACTTAAGCCCCAAGAGCTTTTGCCTTTGCGGCAAGACCCCGGTCAAGTTTTGGATCCTGTTTTTAAGGCTGGCCACCGTGTCGGTACCTTGTAGGTCTGTGAGTTTGTATTCTGTGCCATTCCAGCGGATGGTTAATTCGCTTACTTGGTCCGCCATTACGACCGGAAGTAAGTTTCTTTCGCGAAGGCAGCGCCAAATGACGTCACTTCCGCTGGGTTGCCTGGTAACAAATTTCGCTTCTTCGTTTCGCTTATTATTTATTTACTAAGTTAAAAGCCGTATTCACACGAACCTGCTCGAGGAGATGTCAACTTGGATCGTTTTATTTATTTACTTGCAAGGTTATCTGGTGTTACCCGCCTATTATGTTTTCAGAATTATTTATTTTCTAATTAATTTTTGGCTCGAGAGATAGTTTGGTATTTATGCAGAATACAGGCCCTGTTAAAACGTTAGAAACCTAGGTACCTCCAACACGCACCAGTTTTACCCCCCCCCCGTATTTAACACAATGTAACTGTAATTTAATTTAATATTATCATCCTAACTTCTTTTTTTACCATTTAAAAGAAGAAACTTCAAATAAACTGCTAATATTTTTTAAAATTTTTTTACAGCATACAAAAATAATGAAAATGCGAGATAAAAATCGTGTTTACATTATCGACGCTTTAAAACAGCGTTCCTTAAGCCGTAGACACACCAATGTTTTAACGATATAGCAAAAATCAAATAATAGTCATATTTTCCTGAAATTTTCGATATTTATTCATTATTAAATAAACTTACATATTAAAAGTAGGGTTCATTAAATATATTAGAGGATTTCTTTAGGTGTTCTACCTCCTATATTTCATGTTACGTAAACTAAAAAAATAAATGTAGGTCGATAAAAATTTAAGACTTAAGAATGGGTTTCTAAGAAACCCATTCTTAAGTCCAGGAGAAGACGGCGTTTTGTAACTATTTTTGTATGTTCATTTTACAATTTAATAAGCAAAAGACTCAGTAAGACTTTAATGTGAAAATTCTGTCTAAAAAATAAAAATAGTACAGTCCGTATTCTGCATAAGTATTGATATTTTTCGTTTTTTGTTTCTTTTTCTTTGCCTTATCTCTATTAATTCAGTAAAGTTAGACATGATGAGGTCAATTTACAAAGAATCTAGTCCACATCGAAAGGAAATGTGGCATCTGCGCCTGTTTTACAATTATTTTAATGAAATGTACTGAAACTCAAAGCTCTTGTACCCCCTCGACGTAGATAGATACCCCGACAAACCCAACAAGCAGCAAAATCCCACCCCTATACTGTAGAGTTCCCTAGATGTCGGAAAGCCTTCTGCTCAAATAGATTATTTCCCTGAACTGCTAGATTTTGAAATTCCCTCCTGGGCCCCTACTTCCTGACTACTGACATACAGAGGTTTAAGTGTAATGCGAACACTTTTGCTGCTCAAATCCCTACATAGTATCCCTGAAAATTTGGTCCCAAGTAGTAGCCTTTATGTCAAAGTGGTACCGTGCCTTGTTATGGATGAAAATAACAATAAAATAATGAATAAAGTTTCAAAAGTTGCCTAGATCGAATCTGTCGGCATTCTCCCTGTGCCAGTATTGAATTATGACTGCATATCGGTCAAGGAAGGGAGATAACTCAGCATGACGATATTATTTACAGTCGTCGTCTGCTTCTTCCATTTTGTGTTTAGGTTTTCTGCTTTGTTTGAAATTTTGCTGCAGTGATCAAACATTTTGTCCCATACTTGATTCAGTCAGAACATCATCCTACTGTCCTCACTGATAGCAAGCACTGTGTTCAGGCCTATGAAAAGCTCTGCCAAGGCCAGTTCTCAACAAGTCCCAGATTAATGTCAGTTGTAATTTTGACATATCTATCCGAGTCCTTTGGCACAAATGGTGGTATCCTGTAATGTTAAAGTAGTTAGAGGGGATTAAAGAATGTAAGTTTGTTTTACTTAATGCAGCAAATATGTCCGATCAAAATAGGTAATACAAAAAACTTGTATTTTTAAAAGAAGAAAAAAAACAGCTTTTATTTTTATAATTTCATAAAGATATATTTCTTATAAAATTTCAAATAAATTAAAAACTTTTATTTTTATAATTTCATGAAGATATATTTCTTATAAAATTTCAAATAAATTAAAAACTTTTATTTTTATAATTTCATGAAGATATATTTCTTATAAAATTTCAAATAGATTAAAAACTTTTATTTTTATAATTTCATAAAGATATATTTCTCATAAAATTTCAAATAAATTAAAAACTTTTATTTAAAAAATTTTTGTTATTAAAACTGCAAATAAAGACTAATTGTATAATTTATTATCTTTTTATAATTTTGTTAATTTTTATTGAATATTTTTCAATAATGTCTTTTTCTTATATTTTATTTCAATAAATCGCTTCACAATAGAAATACTGAAGAATAATAAAAGTGAAGGAACTGATTTGCCTTGTCACCGCTTCCGGTAACAGCCATGCTGGAAATTAAGAAGTACATTAGCTCAACTATAACAGACTTTTAATTCCAATTGATGTTTAGATTTTTTTTTTTTTTTAATTAATGGGTCACCGCTTATCAAAGCCAAAATCTATTCCAAGATAAGGGTTAATGAGATGGATAGATTGTCAGTTGGATGATGAAGATTATTATGAGAGGATTGAAATAGAGTAATGGATGAGCCAAATTTGATTATTTATGGGGACGGTTTGTAACAAGTATTAATATTGAATTTGAAAATGACCATGTTGTAGTCTGCTGAAGAGCAGACCCATTGTACGGTATTCCATGGATGGGAAGTTTTCAAAATGAAACTTCTATTCATGAAAATTGCGCCTGACATGGTCGAAGAAAAGTTCTTTTCCGGTTTGCCAGGAAGTAGAATTCTTGCTGTGAATATGCTACAAAGTTACAAAAATTCTAGATGGGTGAAAAAGCAATGTTTATATTATACCTTATTTTTGGTTTTCACGAGTTACTTCCCTTGCGTTGAGATATTTTTAACCAGCTGTGTATAAATGCGTATTTAACAGCTTATTGTTTTGCATGTAAAGTTAATAGTGAGTTTGGATTACCTACTAAACACCATCCTCGAGTGTCTTTAGTATCACTTAGCTGGATACTCCACCAGACTAGATAAATTCTTGTCCTGGAATCAAGTAACGCTAAGAGACGAAAGAAAGATATACTATAATATAATTAATTGGTTAATTTGGAAGAGGAAAATTAATGGTTTTTATTTCTTTACAAGAAGGCCACCTGGCGTTGCCCAGTCATAAAATATGCATAAATATTATATTTTAATTCATACAGAAACTGAGATATATACATGTGCGAGGATTATGTTTTATCGAAACTGTTCACTTCTTGTAAGTAAAAAAAAATATTGGAGCTGAGATTGAAACCAAAATCTAAAGACAGTGAATCATTGATTGAGATTGTCGGACTGACTTCCTCATCTTGGTTGTTATCGTCACAACGTTTCGGCCGTTTTGCCCTCCGCCCGAAACGTTGTGATGATAACAACCAAGATGAGGAAGTCAGTCCAACAATCTCAATCAATGAAAACACCTCATCTCAAAAATACAGACAATTACAGTGGGTCAAGTACGAAACCATTAGACATGATCTTTAAAAAATGTTTTCAAACCTACTTATTCTTAACATAAAGAAGCTGTCATATTTCACGGCTGCACATGCACATTCATTAAACAGTAGACAAACGGATAAAAATCATACATACCAATTTTTCAATATTGACGCCTTAGCAGCCCTTTTTTCTGGATGGAAACCGATTAAAAAGTTTTCCACATGTCTGAATACCCTATATACCAAATTTCAAGTCTGTAGATCAAAAATTCATTGAGTATATAGGTTGAGAAGGGTCCTCACACACACACACACACACACACACACACACACACACACACACACACACACAGATTTTCACTTTTATAGATATATAGACTAACTCAATATTTGAGAGGTAGAGGAGAATCTTGATTGGATACTCTTATATGTATCTCACATAGATATCAAGTGTTAACCCCAAAAAGGGGGATCCCTTGATTTTTGAGAGGTTACTGAAGTAAAATTAAAAAGGTCAAGAGGTATGAAGGTGCCAATCATCCGTACAACTAATAAAGTAAAAATGTAATGGCAATAGCAAAGAAGGATAACAAACATAGATGATCAGTTAAATGCAGTATAATATCGAGTTTTATTTTTACCAAGGAATAAATGGTAAAATGTATGACCACTGATTCAGGATCAGCCAGAACGAGAATGGGTGTCTTGCGAGGTTGATATTCTTGGGTCTTTTAGGTAGAAACTGGACATTAGTGGGTACTTTAACAGGTAGCTGGACGTCAGTAGGCATTTGTACGGATAACTGGACGTTAGTGGGCACTGATATGGATAGCTGGACATCGGTGGGCACTGGTATGGAAAACTGGACATCCGTGAGCACTGGTACGGATAGCTGGACGTCGGTGGACACTTGTATGGAAAACTGGACGTCTGTAGGCACTGGTACAGATAGCTGGACATCAATAGGCACTGGTACGAATAGCTGGACGTCGGTGAGCACTAGAGCAGGTAGCCAGACGTCGTTGGAGCTGGGAAGCCGCTGGATTGAGCTAGATTTGTTGCAGGAGTAAGCTGGAGTCACTGAAAGCTGCAGGAGTGAGCTGGAGAGCCGCTGGTTCTATGTGCATGTTACTGTTGACTTACGCCAAGAAACAGAAAGCTGTAATTAATTTAATACAGGATTTTTTTATCAGCAAACATGTATATGGCATTTACTGCCAGTATTTATTTAGACTGAAAAGGAAAAAGTCTGTTATTTTGTTTCGTTGTGGAAAATTTAATTTTTTTTTTCTTCATTGTTTGAGAAAAGTCATTGCTATTTTTGTGGCGTATTTCTGGGGGTGTCGAGTTTCAACCACTGGCGTGTTTTTGTATATAAACATGGGAGTGGTTTGCTGGCAAGTCATGACAGTATCAACACATGTGCAGCACAGCATTTCCGGTTATAGTTTGACTTTCAAAAACATCAATACAAAAAAACTATGTGTAAAAAAGAAAACAGAAAGAAAATATTACACAAACTCTAATATTTAAAAACAAAAGTTTATATTTGTTTTTTTATCAAAATTAAAGGTAATTACCTCAACCAAGGAGGTTATGTTTTCGGTCAAGTTTGTTTGTTAGTTTGTCAATATGTTTTTTTTTTTTGTGTGTGTGTGTGTGTGTGTGTGTGTGTGTGTGTGTGTGTGTGTGTGTGTGTGTGTGTGAACAGCCAAGCATCTACATCACTTGACCAATTGTCACCAAACTTTCTCAAAATATCGGTTATGGTCTTAGAACTGTAAGCTAGATGTCAACTGCTGTCCCATCAACGAAATCTTGCATCCCTCTGTTTTACAAGTATTTTAATGGTTGATGAACTTCAACAAACTACCAGCTCTTGTACTCCATCAATGCAAATACATCCAACAAATCAGACAAACAGCAAAATCCCACCCTTACACAGTAGAAATCACCAGCTGTAAGAAAACCTTTTACTCTAATAGTTTCTTCCATAGGACAGCTAGACTTTGGAATTCCCTTCCGGTTTCCTGCTTCCCTGACTGCACTGACATGCAGAAGTTCAAGAGTAATGTAAACAGAAATCTTGCTGCTTAACTCCCTTCTACATCAAGTGCCTTGTTTGGGGTGGAAGTGCAATAAAAACAAAAAAATAAAAGAACAAAAGAACTCCGTACATTTATATCTGATCTACCTCTGCATTCCATGTTTAAAAAGTCTCCATAGTATCAGATCTGACCGAATGGTTAATTTTAGGCATAGACAGATTCATACCATCCAAAAAATTCCAACAAAAACCTAACAGCCAACCATGGTTCTCCCCAGAATGTGCTTCTACCATCGCGCATAGAAATCACTTTTTCCATAGCTACCAACGTAATAGATGCACTGTGACTAGAGCTGCTTTCAGGACTGCCAGCAACCACTGTAAAAGAGTAATAAAAATGCAAGAGAGCTATATGCTCAGTCCGTTAAATCCAAAGTAGCTGAGCAGCAGCTTGGTTCCCACCAGTTTTGCCAAATAGCAAACAAGATCCTGAACAGAAGTGTGTGTTCTATCCCAACCATCATCAATGGACCTGAGGTCATCTCGTCAGCATCAGACAAGGCCAAACTATTTGCCAAGAACTTTGCAGCTAATTCTACCCTATGCGATGAAGGCCATCAACTCCCCATATTTCCTTCTATAACAGACAACACGCTATGCAACAGGCAAATATCTGTGCGTGAGGTTGCTAAGCTAATCAAGAACCTTGATTCCAGTAAAGCAACTAGTCCTGACTGCATTCCAATTATAGTGCTGAAAAAGGTTCAAGCTTCAACCAGAACTTGCCCTCATACTTACAAAACTGTTTAAACGTTGCCTTAAAGAGAAGTGCTTTCCAACACCCTGGAAAACCTCATCAGTATGCCCTGTATTTAAGAATTCAGGTGATAAGTTGTCTCTCTCTTAGTACAGACCAATAAGTCTCCTGTGTGTCATGAGTAAGTTGCTGGAATCCATATTAAATAGAGAAGTAGTCAAGCACCTCAGCAGAAATAACCTTCTTAGTGACATGTAATATGGTTTCCGTTCTGTCAGATCTACAGCAGATGTGCTAATGGTTATATCTCATAGGATTAGTGAATCCCTTGACAAAGGCTTCCTCTCTAGGGCAATTGCTCTTGACATATCAAAAGCCTTTGATAAAGTATGGCATAAGGGCCTACTTTACAAGATTTCCAGCTACGGTATAACTGGAAATGTTTTCTTGATCATTAAATCATTTCTCTCTTATAGGCTCATCAGAGTAGTGGTTGATGGGCAGAAATCAGAGGCCTGCAGTATCAATGCTGGAGTCCCTCAGGGGTCCATCCTGGGCCCAACTCTCTTCCTTATCTACATCAATGATCCCCCCAAAACACATACTTAAATCATTTGTTGACATCTATGCTGATGACACGACCATCTATGGCAACACATCAAAGGCCGTAAATGACAAAGTTCTCTCTGATTCTCTCTCCTCTGATCTCAAGTGCGTGGTACCGTGGGGGAAGAAGTGGCTGGTTACTTTTAATGCATCTAAAACCAAGCTCCTATCTTTACATCATCAACGCTCTGATCCACATCTGGCATCAATTGAAATGGATGGCTCTCGACTAGGGGGAGCTCCATGTTTTGATAAGCTTCTGGGCTTGACCTTTACTCCTGACCTGAAATGGATCACGTACATCAAGTCTATTGCCAAGGTCGCTGGAAAAATGGTAGGATCCTTCTACCACTCCAGAAGATATCTCACTGCTGATGCAATTCTCTATCTATATAAAAGCCAAGTACGTCCAAGGATGGAGTACTGTTGCGACATCTGGGCAGGAGCTGCTAAAAACAGCCTATCCTGCCTTGACAGAGTACAAAATAGACTTTGTGGCTTAGTGGGGGATGCCATTTTCTCTTCCCTGCAACCTCTCTCCCACAGGAGAAATGTTGCAAGCCTGTCTTTGTTTTATCGTTATTTCCATGGCAGGTGCTCGTCTGACCTCCAATCTCTGGTCCCCCCTCACCAATCTTTCACGGGGAGCACCCGCCTAGCTGAAACCACTGTCAAAAAGTTTCCCCACTCTTTATCTGTGCCAAAACCAAAACGTAGATTCCATGAACAAAGCATCTTTCTTAGAAGTGAACGCCTGTGGAACTCTGTTCAACCTGCCTGTTTCCCACCTGACTACAACCTGGATGTCTTCAAGTCGAACATAAACAAATTCTGCACCATAATAAACAAAGTCTCTGACAGCATAGACACAGCACTCTCCCTCGACACTAGCGCACAAGTACATGTATTTGGTGACTTTAAACTGGCTTGGATTCTCTACTCACACAGATGCAGCGGACAGCACAACACATACTTCGCTATATCTCACTCCCTATCACAAATGGTTACGTTTCCAACCCGTTTCCCTGATCAGTAAGAACAACATGCATCACCTCTAGATCTGTTTCTGACCACAGTTCCCGAGGATTGTATAACAAATGCTGACAGCCCACTCGGGAACGCTGATCATGCAGTGATAATGGTCGAAATCGCCCTAAACTCTAGACCCAAAACTGAAGAGCCAGTGCTCAAAACAACGAGATATTATAAAAAGGCTGACTGGGAAGCCATCAGAGATCTTATCAGAGATGCCCGATGGGGAAATATTTTTTCTCTTCTTGCTGAGCAGTGCGCAAATGAGACCACTGAATGGTTCAAAACAGCAATTGAAGCACATGTTCCAATGCGGAAATTTTATAGCAATCCCCACTCTCCCCAATGGTTTGCTTCTACTTGCGCAACTGCTATTGCTCAAAGGCAGCATGCATACTGCAGATTTAACCGACATAAGTCCAGTTCAAACAGACATAAGTATATAGAAGCTAGAAGTAATGTTAAGAAAGAAATAGCGACAGCTAAGAGAGAATTTACTGAAACCACTAAAAAACGCATCGAAGCACAAAAATTAGGAAATCGTGACTTCTGGAAAATCTACAACAGTGTAGAAGGCTAATATGCTTGCCAGCCGGTTTGCCTCAAACTCCACACTGGACCCTTCCAACCACCCCCTGCCTGATTTCCTTTACGGACAGACGCCACGCTAGACGATCTAAAAATCACCCCTGCTCAGGTACATGCTATCATAAAAATCCTTGACACTTCAAAAGCATGTGGACCTGATCTCATCCCAGCTGTGCTATTAAAAAAGTGCTCAGCCGAAGTAGCTCCAGTTCTCTCCAAACTCTACAACAAATGCCTTAATGAATCATGCTTTCCGGGCTGTACATCTTTCAAACTGCTTAGCCTAACGTTCACAGGAAACATGAGTTGGAACAATTATATTGAAAACATTGTCAGGGCTGTTGCAAAGAAGGTAGGCTCTCTCTTCCAAGCTAGAAAACTACTGACACCTGAAAGTATCCTGTACCTCTATAAGGCCACCATTCGCCTATTTATTGAGTATTGCTGTCACATTTGGGCTGGTGCATCTGCTGCTAGTCTCCCGCTCCTAGACAAGGTTCAAAAGAGAGTCGCCAATCTGATAGGCCCTGAACTGGCATCTATGCTTTAGCCTCTGTCCCATCGATGAAACGTTACGTCCCTCTGCCTGTTCTACAAGTATTTTAATGGTGAATGTTCTGACGAACTGCTGACATTTGTGCCCCCACGACGTAGACACCCTTGACAAACCCGACAGCCAGCTAAATCCTACCCCACCACAGTAGAGATCCCTAGATGTAAAAGATCTTTCTACTGCAGTAGTTTCTTTCCCAGAACTGCTAGACTCTGGAATTCCATTCCAGGTCCCTGCTTCCCCAACTGTACTTACATGCAGAAGTTCAAGTGTAACGTGAACCGACATCTTGCTGCCCAAATCCCAATATAGTGCCCCAGTAGTTGCTGCCCCTGATAGTACCCCCTACACCACAGTGGCAATGTGCCTTGTTGGGGGTGAAAATGTAATAAAAAAAAAATTAAAAAAAAAATATTCCTTAAGTAAGACACTCTATCAAATCTCAATAGTAACGTACTGTACACACAATAACGCTTATCCCCGAGTGGCTTCCGGGCCTTGATTAGTGGTGACCACCTTGCAAAAAAAAAACTGATTTAATTTTTGGAATATTTAGTTTAAAAGTCAAAGGTCAAGATGATGGCTATGGAAAAGGTGAAAATTACATTTTGGTTGATAACGTCTCTTGAGACTCACTGCTTGGCTTATATTATAGCTAGTGAAGTCTGGCATCATATATGATCTTTATCTTAACATGGAAAAGTCCGGAAGCATAGAGATCAGCAGCATATGGGAACCTCTAATTATATATAAAAAAAAAATAAAAAATCTCATCCGTAAAAGGGAGATAATCCACTGTCAAACTTTATCTTTTATTTTACGTTTGTGAAATATATATGCACATATTACATGTGTTTTTATGGTAATTTGAAGATTAAAAAATTAAAAAAACAACTCTATAGCTAAGTGTTGTCGGACGTATGTGTGAAAAGATTAATGATACTCAGGATAAGCATATTTCAGGGCATGCCGTTAGGAAAAGACCCAGAAGACTTGCAAATTATCTGTTAGTGTTGAGGACTCAAGTGGGTCCATTTACAATTTTTGTTAGGTCATAAGTAGGGCTAGGACAACAGCATATTCTTTGCATTGTTTGGACTCTGGTATCTTATATGCTTTTATATTTATAGATGTGGTTCTCAGTTGATTAACTGTGTCTAATTGTATCGGATATACACTCGAGAGTCAAAACAATGAAAAGAATATGCTGTTATCATAGCCCTAGTCATAAGTAAGGAAAAAAATCATGACAAAACCATCGTCATCTGTTTTGTTTTAGTGGACTAACCATGCACATTAACCCTAGCCCTAATCTTAGCCATACACATCAAAATCTTCCCAGACCATGCTGAAGTCAGATTTTCAAAAATCCCAATGAAAATAATTTTCAGATTTTGTCTCTTTTATATTCTTGCAAAGGGAAAAAGTTAGCGAGAATTTAGAGAGTTATGTACAAAGAGAAACTATAAAAGGAGGAACTGACTACAATATGGTTGTGTTCAAGTAAATAAGTTCTTGATGAGCTGTTTCATATAAGTTATCAAATTTACCGAATTTTCATTACTAATGAGTACTATATTGTCCAGTTTCTACTGTACACTCTTTAACCCTTATCCTTGAGTGGCCTCTTGGCCTTGATAATGTGGTGATGCCTGTGTAAAAAAAAAAAAAAAAAAAAGGTCTGACCAGCGTATGTCTAAGGCCACTTTGAAGCTCTGTAGTGTGGGCTGGTTTACGACTTCATTGGATAGCTGGTTCCATGAAGATGCCACTCAAACCAAGGATGCTGCTTGGCATCGAAGCCTCTGGAACTGTCAAAGGTAGACGTTTTGCGCATGCCTACAGAGCCTGAGATCCGGGGCGGGGGTGAAGAACAGGTCCCAGTCCAAGCTGCACTGTCCATAAAAGATGTTGTAAGCGAGGACAAGGTCACCTCGAAGCCTCCTACACTCAAGGAAAAAAAGATTTAGAGGCCTTAAACGTTGCTCATAGGATAGCCATCAAAGGTCAGCCACCATTTTCATCGCTATGCTGGACATTTTCATATTTTTCGAGAATCGGCTGCATGAGCGAGGTGTAGAGGGCAAGGAAGATGGAGGAAGTGAGAAAACCAAAGGAGTGGCACATGAAGAACAGGAAACCCCTGCCCTTGTTAGCAACACTGATGCAGTGTTCAGAGGGTTGAGATATTTTTTTGAAATAGCTGAGTGGTTTGGCTGTAGTAATCGAGTAATACAATATAGTAAGTCGCTTTAATGAACGGTTGTTTGTAGTTGTAGCTACTTAGACTTAAGGCTTTCTGTGTATCTTCTAGGCTGCTATAGCCGTTGAAATTTATGGCTTACACCAACCAATCATATTCTTGCATGCAATCTTTCACGAAAGACACCCGTCTAGCTGAAACCACTGTCAATAATTTTCCCATTTTTATCTGTGCCTAAATCAAAACGTAGATTCCATGAAGAAAGCTTCTTTCTCAGAAGTGCACGACTGTGGAACTCTCTTCCGTTTGCCTGTTTCCCACCTGACTACAACTTGGATGTCTTCAAGTCCAACATAAACAAATTCCTGATAAACCGCCCCCCCCTTAAGTAAGGCACTTTATCAAATCTTCATTACTAATGATTACTATGATATTATCTCATTGATTAATGTACACGCAATAACCCTTATCCCCGAGTGGCTTCCGGACCTTGATAAGTGGTGACTACCATGAAAAAAAAAAAAAAAAATGAACCTGGAGACATTTTTAATTGGGTTAAAATATAAATACGTTTTTATTTATTTGTTTTACCGGAAATTTATGGCTTACATGAGCCAATCATATTCTTGCATGGATTCATGTCCATTACATCACGCAGACGTTTTTTATTGAGTTAAAATATATATATTTTTTTTTATTCATTAGTTTTACCGGAAATACTGCATGAAGCCCCCCCCCCCGTGCATACGAACCATTTTAAAACACTTTTTATTTGGACATCATAGGATGAATATCTGGTTCTCTGTATATCACTACAGATCTGTATGACATCTGTTGAGCACATTATCACATGAATGCTTCCCTGTTAACTACAACTTTGTCGTCTTTAAATTTAATGTTATCCCCTAATCAAACACAGCTCATGCTATTAATCAATGTTAGTACTCTCATAGTGTTCCTCATCTTTCAGCAATAATTTCCCATCCTAACACTTATCCTCGAGTAGCTACTGGCCTTGATAAATGATTACTCCAATAGTCAATAAAAAGATACGGTGTTATTCTAAACCTGTTCCTTTAAGCTGCTAATATAATTTGGGTGCTAAATCTACATTTGTGTCAGATTTTATTTTTATTTTTAGGCCAGCAATCCCCTCCTTTTTTTTTTACAAAGGAGTCACCACTTATCAAGACCCGGAGGCTACTCGAGGAGAAGAGTTAATGAGTATACGGTGTCAATGGAAAAAATATTGTAGTAACCATTAGTGTAAATTTAGTAAATTGGATTACTTAAGGGGATTGTTCATTACGAAACTGTTCACGTTGGACTTGAAGACAACCATGTTGTAGTCAGTTAGAAAGCAGTAAAATGGAACAGAGTTCCATAGGCGAGCAGTTCTAAGAAAAGAGCTTTGACGAATATGATCTAAATATTAGGTTGTTCGGAAATTACTTTTTAACTTAATATTAAAAGCTTAATTCATTTTGCTATTTCTTACACAATAAACCCGCATTGTTTTATATTCATGTGGGGACATAAGGTGAGCATATCACGCTATCACAGCATGTTATAGTGCCGGAGCCAATTATCTTTCTAAGAAATAATTCTAATTGATGTAGACCCAAGGTTGGGACCACTGAAGGAAAACACGGAACACGGAACACGGTGTAATAAAGATATATTAACCAAAAGATTACAAGCATAGGATAAAAAGTAACCGTCGGGTTTACTATCGGCTGGTATCCGTTATGGATAGTCGTACATGCCGCACGCTACTAGTACTCCTGCTGATTCTATGGTATTACGATACTGCTCTCTGAGAGTGTTATCTCACATTGTAATATAGTACTCGAAGAATTCATGACGCAGGTAAATTTCGGTCACACAACAATAACAGAAGTATAATAGATCTTATATATAAAGTAAAATCGATTTTCCCATAATTATTTGATTAAAATAAGATAATTAATTAAGGTTAGAAGTCAATATATTTATGGATAGTTTTAGGAGTGAGAGTGAGTTTTGCTTATAACTGGAACAGTTTATGGATTGTATTGAGTTTGCGACACTTCAGGAACATTTCTAGTTTGGGACAGTTGACAGGTTGTGGCGTGAATCAGATCGGGAGAGCTTTAGGAGGCAGAGATAAGGAAATGAATATGAGAGAATGAGGGATAAAGATCTGGCTAGTTTGAATGTCAATTCCTTAAAGCTGTCCATCACATGCCAGCATGTAAAATGGATGTCAACATGATGATGATGATGATGATGATGATCATCATCATCATCATCATCATCATCATCATCATCATCATCATCATCATCATCATCATCATCAAGAGTCTAGAATGCATTCATGTCATTGACGATTTGCATAAAAAAATTGTTACGTTCATATTTTTGTCCCAGATAAAATCATGCAGATAGCTATCCACTATTCCGCAATGCGTTCCACAATGGCATTTATTCTTAAGTTTTGTACAGCCTAAGCTCAACCTGACACATGTCTAGACATGCTTTCCCAAAGTAGGTCAGAGACGTCTATGTACACTGCACATAAACGGCATAATATGTTTTTTCAATTTTCTATTCGTAGTGGGGTTTTTCTACCAAGTATACCAGAGTGTGGGAGAAGAATTTGTATTATGCAATCAATAAACCAAAAAAAATGCTAAGAAAAGATGTATATATTTTTTCTCCACGGAAACACAAAAAAGAACATAATTGGATTTTGTAACCTTTTTTTCTGCTGAGAACCATTCTACTACGAGCAACGATGAAAGCCTAATTTCCTTTAAAATGCTTACAATGCACAAAAACCGCATACGTAGATTTTTCAAATGGCGGCTATTTTTTCTAATAGGAAAATCTCTTCCTCAGTCCAGAAATACTTCTACATCGTGGAAGTACTACTAACAGAAGTCGCCGATGGAAGTCGAGTATATTTTCAGAGCACCTCTTAGTGACGATCCATACAACACGCTAAAACAAGCCATCTTTGAATGAATATGATCATCGGAGGCTGCCAGGTTGAAACAGTTTTTCAACGACTTATCTCTTGATGACCGAAAACCTTCCCAACTTTTAGGGTAAATGAACCATGGACAATAACATCCTCCAACACCAGTGGCTGAACAAACTATTACAACAACTGTCTCACACACTGTTCATCTTCATCGGGGATAGGGACCTCATGCAGCTAAGGGTTATCGCTGACCGCATTCCCAATAATTATCATCAAGTGTCAGCTATAACCACCATTGTGACCCAGAGTATGGGAGAAGGATTTGTATTATGCAATCAATAAACAAAAAAAAAAATGCATTTTTATAAAATTTATTTGTAAAAGAGATATTACATCTGTCCGACCGTCAGGCTTGGATCAAAGTGTAGTATCTGCTATGTTCTCAATCAGAAAAAGATAGGACCTTCTAGACTGAGGCAATTTTAATTTTTGTCCCATTCAGCGGCCTCTTTTTTTTAACTGGATATCCCTCATATTAAAAACTGCCCTTGTGTCTAACTCTGCCTTTGTGGGGAAGCAAGCAAGTAAGTAGGAACAATATCAATAGTGTCCTTCGTTATGAAGGCAGGAGAACAAGGATGTTTGGGTTTGACTGAACGGATGTGTAGTTGAAAAGAAGACTTTTCACTTGCCTCTCCTCCAGGGTAAAGTTATACACAAGGTCGGTTTTAATACAGGGAAATCCAGCTCCCCACGAAAGGTGAACTCTGGATTAAGAACAAAAATTAACTCTAAATATATGTAAAGGAGCTGTTTGAGGTTTTTTTAATGTCAGAAGCGGAAGGAGGGGGTATCTAAAGATACTCTAGATGTGGCAAAAATAAAAGTTGAGAAGGATTTCTCCTCTTCAGTCGAGAGGTTCTATTAGCGGAATTTTTGTGACCCAACCTATTGCCACAGCCTCTGCACCCAATTCTGGCCCTGAATCCGCAGAAATTGCTGCCCTTACTAAAGTGATACAGGCTCTCCTAGCAGACTGACCTTCACTCCTTAGCCACAGATGCAAATTTTGAGATAGACGTCCACTGCAACAACACAGATCTGTCTCACAATTGTTTTGTGAAGAAGCGAACAACCTTGCACCTTCAAAAAAAACGAACCATTCAAACAAATGGGATTGTGTGACAAATGCCACCTCATCTCTCCATCTCTCCATCTCTCCTACTATATATATCCAATGCACTCTCTTGGAAATTCCTTGTAGACACTGGTACTGCTGTTAGTGTAATATCGCCTACACAATACGACAATATAGCAACAGACCCCTTTTTGCTACAAACCATGAATGGCAGTTTCATCCAAACCTTTGATATCTTGTCACTCACTTTGGACCTCGGATTTCGGTGAAGTTTCCCATGATTTTCATCATTGCCGTCAACATAAAGACACCTATTCTTGGCGCTGATTTCCTTTCACACTTTCCACTTTCCGTCAATCTAAAAAGCTGTCGTTTATCTGACACATGGACATCTCTTTCTATCCACTGCAGTATGCTTTCCTGTGACACACCAAGTATCCACACAGCAAGTCCATCAAATGCATTTTTTGCAGACCTGTTGAACAAATTTCCTGAGCTTATCCAACCCTTTTCTCACACAGAGAATCATATCACACCTCGTAGTGCTCTTGTGAATGCAAAGTCTCGACGATTGTGCCTGGAAAAGTTAGTCCTAGCCTGTTCAAAATTTCAACATATGTTGGATCTCGGAATAATACAACGCCCAAGCAGCCCATGGTTATCCCCGCTGTGGAGACTACTAAGCTTTCAATGCAGCAATTGTTCCTGCAGGTATCTGATTCAACACTGCACAATTTTTCTGCATCTTTATCCGGCTCTACATTTTTTTGAATATCGATTTCGTTTGTGCATACAACCAAATCCCCGTTGCCAAAGACATTCCTAAGACTGTGATTTGCACTCCTTTGAGACTATTCAAATTCACCTGCCTACCTTTTGGGCTGCGTAATGCCGCCCAGGCATTCCAAAGATTCATCAATAAAATCCTTCGCGAACTATCCTTCATCTTCATATACATCAACGACATCCTGCTCACAAGCTCCTCAAAGGAAGAACAATTGGCCCACATAACTAAAGTCTTCTAACAGTTACAATCGTTCAGAGTAAATCATTCGGATTAAATCGTTCGGATTAAAAATCAATGTTGCAAAGTGTGAATTCAGTGTCAGTTCCCTTGATTTCCTTGGACACCAGATTGACAAATCTGGACTTACACTCTTGCCTTCAAAAGTGCAAGCAGTCCAAGATTTCCCCTTAACCACCTCTTTGCATCAGCTAGTCCTTATATTGGACTTCTGAACTACTGTCCAAGCTCACTGATTCACTCCGTACATGTAAGAAGACCCTGTCTCTCTCAGACGAAGCTCTGACATCTTCTTTACATCAAAAACAGCTCTGGTGAACTTCATTAAACTATCCTACATTGATCCTGACTCAACAGTTAAGCTCTTTCTTTCAACAGATGCTTCTGATGCAGCTGTTGGCACTCTACTCAACCAGGTAGTGAATAGTTAAACAAAGCTGAGCACTCCTCAATGTAAATACAGCATTTTTGGTCGAGAACTACTTAGCAGGAAAACATTTCTGTTTTATGATGGAAGGGAGACGATTTACAATTTTCACCGATCACAAACCCCTGATTGCTTCCCTTACATCTTCCATCTCAGGTAAACATACACCCAGAGAATTTTGACAGATGGATTTCATGACACTATATTCTGCCGACATTCAATATTTACTTGGCAAAACAAATATTGGAGCTGACACCTTTTCCCATTTTTGTGATCTGAACAGTCTCGAGAAACCTCTGGACATGAATTACATCACAGCTGAACAGGAAAGTGATATGTCATTAACTGAATTTATGTTGACTTCAACTATTCCATTTTTGGAGAACCTCATCAGGTTTTTGATATTTTCACGATCTAATGCGTCCTGGCAAGCGCACAACAATCAAGCTAATCACATCTTATTTTCTTTTGGCCTAATATGAACTTCGACATACGTAAATGAACTCAGGCATGTATTTCCTGCCAAACTACAAACGTACACTGTCCCTGTAACTGATGCTTGATTCTCATACATCCATCTTGATATTGTTGGGCCCCTGCCACCTTCTGCTGGTCATCGCTACATCCTCACCATGATAGATCGCTTCACTCATTGACCAGTTTCTTTGCAAGATATTTTAATCGAATCTGTAGCCCGTACATTTGTAAATTTTGGTGTACTCACCACTGTTACCACTGACAGAAGATCCCAGCTTACATCACACACCTTTCGAGACCTTTGCCAATCTTTAGGAATTTCCCGCATTGTGACAACTGCCTATCACCCTTCCACTAACAGAATAGTAGAACGCTTCCATCGTTAACTTAAAGCTGCCTTATCTTTGAATGAACTATCCACACTTCTAGGACTTCGATCCATTATTAAAGAAAACCTTTGTTTTTGAACCACCCTTTGCCTTCTTGGTGAATTTTTCACAGTTGACCGAGCCATATCTGCAGCTACCTCGGGTTATGCAAACCATCTGAAACTCGCAGTGATGTATGTGTACTCCATTGCACTCTGTCACTTCCAAACTGTATTACCCACCTGATCTTCCATTTATGTAAGTACCTTTTTATCTGTATTGACTCGATACACAGACCACTACGACCACTTTACGATGGACCATACCTAGTGTTGAAATGCTCCGACAAATATTTTGTCATTGACTGCAATGGCAAATGTGACTCAATCGTAATAGATAATGTCAAACCAGCCTTCTTGGGAAGCTTTGATCTAGCATTTCCTGCAACCAGTTTTTCTGATTCAGATCCTGCCATCTCACACACCTCGTGATGATCAGAACCTACACCCACAAGCTATTTCCATTCAACCCACTACTCACATGACTTGTAATGGTCATCATGTAAATTTCCTGCGAATATATGCAGACTTTGACACTTCCTAAACCTTTTGTGTGTACACACATGCTACACCACATCTGCATGCTAATTTCATTCACCTTTTCTGTGGCCTCCGACTATCTGGGGGGAGTATTATGGAGACATATTAGTCTGAGTCCTGTGTACAGCGAACACACAGACACAATGCACAACACTTTCAATTTCGAGACACATACGATCATCGCCCTGTTGCATGTTTCAGTCGATAGATGGTGATATCAATTTTCTCTTTCTCTCTCTCCTTTTTCTTCCTTCTTTTCTTGAGTAGCATGCGACTAGGACACATGCAACTGACTCTGTTATGAGATGAACTTTTGTGTACTATCCAGCTTTATTGAGGTAAGCCCAAACCTTGCAACTTACGAACAAACAAACTCTATAATCATGAATTACTACAATAACAACTTTAAACAAAATACTTATCAAGGCTCAGAGGCCACTTGAGGATGAGGGTTAAAAAGTGTACAGTGGCCAATTGGACAATATAGTAATTGTTAGTAATGGAAATTTGGTAAATTTGTTAACTCATCAAGAACGTGCTTATGTTAAACTTGAAGACAACCATATTGTAGCAGGCAAACGGAAGACAATTCCACAGGCGTGTAGTTCTAAGAAAGAAGCTTTGTTCATAGAATCTACATTTAGGTTTAGGCCAAGATAAAGAGTGGGCGGAAATATTGATAGTGTTTTCAGCTAGACGAGTGTTTCTTGTGAAAATTTGGCGAGGGGGGACCACAGACTGGAGCTCAGATGAGCATTTGCCATGAAAATAACAATAAAGCAGAGACAGGCTCGCAACATCTCTTCTGTGAGAAAAAGGTTGCAGGGAAGAGAAAAGGGCATCCCCTACGAGGCTATAAAATCTATTTTGAACTCTATCAAGGCAGGATAATGACTTTCTAGCAACTCCTGCCCAGATGTGGCAACAGTACTCTATCCTTGGATGTACCTGGCTCTTATACAGGTAGAGAATTGCATCCCACCATTTTTCCAGCAACCTTGGCAATGGATTTGATGCATGTGTTCCATTTCAGGTCAGGAGTAAAGGTCAAGCCCAGAAGCTTGTAAAAACATGAAGCCTCCCCAAGACGAGAGCCATTCATTCTAATTGATACCTGATGGGGATCAGAGCATTGACGATGTAAAGAAAGAAGCTTAGTTTTAGATGCATTAAAAGTAACCAGCCACCTCTTTTCCCATTGTACTCAGCGGAGAGAGAATCAGAGAGAACTTGGTCGTTTATGATCTTTGATGTACTGCCATTGATGGTAGTGTCATCAGTATAAATGTCTATGAATGATGTAAGGACGTGATTTGGAAGATCATTTATGTAGATCAGGAAGACAGTTGGAACCAGGATGGACCCCTGAGGGACTCCAGCATTAATACTGTGAGCTTCTGATTTCTGCCCATCAACCACTACTCTTATGAACCTATCAGAAAGAAATGATTTAATAATTGAGAAGACATTTCCAGCTATACCATAACTGGAGATTTTGTGAAGTAAATCTTTATGCTATACCTTACCAAAGGCCTTTGATATGTCAAGAGCAATTGCTCTAGAAAGGAAGCCTCTGTTGAGAGATTCACTAATCCTATTAGATATAACTGTAAGCACATCTGCTGTAGATCTAGCAGAACGGAAACCATATTGCATGTCACTAAGAAGGTTATTTTTGTTGAGATGGTTGACTACTTCTCTATTTAACACAGATTCCAGCAACTTACTCATGACGCACAGGAGACTTATTGGCCTGTACTGAGAGGGAGATGAACGATCACCTGAATTCTTAAATACAGGGCATACTGATGAGATTTTCCAGGGTGCTGGGAAGCAATTCTCCTTAAGACCATGCTAAAATAGTTTTGTAAGTATGATCGCTAGTTCTGGTGAAGGTTTTTTAGCACTATAATTGGAATGCTGTCAGCGGCAGTTGCGTTACTGGAATCAAGGTTTTTGATTATCTTGGCAACATCATGTACAAATATTTGTATTTCATATAGGGTGTTTTCTGATACAGGAGGAAATATTGGGGGTTGGCGGCCTTGGTCGCAAAGGGTATAATTAGCTGCAAAGTTCTTGGCAAAGAGTTTGGCTTTGTCTGATGCTGACACAATTACTTCAGGTTCATTGATGGGATAGATCACACACTTCTTTTCAGGATTCTGTTTGCTATTTGCCAACACTGGTTGGAACCAAGCCGCTGCTCAACTACTTTGGACTTGATGGACTGAGCATACAACTCTCTTGCGTTCTTTATTGCTTTTTTTACAGTGATTGCTGGCAGTACATCTATTACGTTGTGAAGCAATGGAAATAGTTATTTTTTGTGCGTAATGGCAGTAGAATATTCTGGAGAGAATGACGGCTGACTGTTAGGTTTTTGCTGGAACCTTTTCGAGGGTATGAAATGGTCTATACCTACAATTAATCAGTCTGTCAGGTCTGATACTATATCCTTTTTAAACATGTCCACTAAAAAACTTCTTTAGCTCCTTTGGGAAGCAGAGAGAACCTGGCAAGCATCAAAGAAAGATCTCTCTCTTTCTCTCTCTCGTCTCTCTCTCTCTCTCTCTCTCTTCTGTCCCTGTCCATTGGACACTCCAGTATCGACGATTTTCGCCTGAACATAACTGCTGGCCATCTAGACTGAGACAATTTTTATTTTTGTTCCTATCCAAAGTACCCCTTTTTGGAGAGCTGGATTTACCCCACATTAAAAACCGACCTTGTGTCTAACTCTGCCCTTGTGGGGAGGCAAGAAAATAGGTACTACACTTCACTTTTTCTGTCCTCGGTCAGTGGAGGAGAAATCCTTTTAGACTGAGACAATTTTAACTTTTGTTCCTATCCAGAGTGCCCCTTTCTGGGGAGCTGAAATTTTGCAATAATAAAAAGAAAACACACAAAAAACGACCTTGTGTCTAATTCTGCCTTCGTGGGGAGGCAAGTAGATAGGAACAGAAAAGATTCTCGCCGGAAGACCCGGAATAGTAAAACGCCTGTTCAATTACTTGTTCACTGTTTTTCTCTGCAGTTGAAAAACAGTAGCAGCAGTGGAAATGCAGTAGAGGCTGCGATAAAACAAGTATGAGAGCGGAAGTACTTCCGGTTATGATTTTGCTCGTCGTAACCACCATTACTGCTGCAATAACGGAATGAAAAAAATGCAGCCACACAAGATGTTGGAAGAAAAAGACCAAAAACAACAACATTAAGGGAGGATACGAGAAGCAAATATTAACGTGAGAGGAAGAATGAGCAAAATAACCTTCTTTAACTCCAGTCATCCCCGGCTTTTTCTCCCTTACGAACAAAAACAGTACACATACTTGATATTTTTACAGTAAACATTGTATCGACAGATAACCACCCCTTTAAACATAAAAGAATCGTTCTCTAAAAAAGAATGGTCCCATATGTCCCTTGACCGGCACATAGACACGGTGTTGTAATATATCATAAATAGAGGCGAGGTGTATATATTTAAAAGGAACGAAATCGAAGGAAAACTCTGAAGACGTCAGCGTGGATCTGTTTTCCCCATTTTTACAATGAGATTCGTCTCCGCCGCAACTGTCATTAATATTATTCCCAACTCTTCGTCTCATGCCGGAGCTGTTCATGTCACAAGGACCGCGATTTCTTCTCTTTCTACCTGATTATTCAGGTAGAAAAGAAGAACTAAAAACTATTCTGTCAAAATAATAACAATAAATACAAAAACAATATACACACATATATATAAAAGCGAGAAGGAAAACATTGTCCCCAACCAACTTGAAAAACCTTCTACCTAAAACCAGATTTACCCCAAATTTGCAAATAACTCCAGGTATGTAACATTTTATCAAATCAAATTTGGTCAATGAGCACTTGCACTGGTTGGTTGTCCAATTTGTTTATTTCGAAAGCCGTTCTTAACATGGGGAGGTTGGGTGTGTGTGTTTATTCCGAAAGTTATTTTCTTATTTTCAACCTCCCCATGTTAAGAACGGCTTTTGGAATAAACAGGTTGGACAACCAGTGGACATTAACCATACATTTTTCCTATGCCCGTATAGGTACTTTATGCAATGCTTGCACTTATTGTATCGTGTTGTTATTTAGAAAGCAATACTTAACATGGGGGAGGGGTTGTAACTTTCTGTACTTTCACCTAACAATGTAATAATAATAAAAAAAGATATCGTAAAACATGAATTTAACTTGAAAATACTATTTAAAATATAGCACGATACAATAAATGCGTAAGCACTATTTCTACAGAATAAGAACCAATTTTTTAAAACCATAATTCAAGTTTAGCAAAAGTTAGTTTAGTTTGGTTCATAATGTGTAGAAGCACCTAACTTCTATTTTTATATCTTTTTTAAAGAAAGTTACATCATATACAGTGTTGGTCATCCGTACCTTCAAATTTGTGACGTCACTTCCGCCGAAAACCTTCGTAAACAATCTTAACGAAAACCATAGTTGTTTCGTCTTTTCCCAACTCATCAGTGTGTCTACACACAGTGAGATTGATTCGAAATCCGTACACTAGAGAACCATTGACCGTGACCACTGGTGTCGGATGCCTTTCTGTCTCGCCCAACGAACCCCTGGCCCTCCTAGTCCTCCCCTCCTCCACTGCATTTTACTTTTTGGTGTTTTCATTTATTTTCAAACAAAATCGTTAGTATGTCGATTATTCGAAATACTGTTCTCATCTTGAATCCACAATGTTTCGACCAATGTAATGCCCGATCTTCTTCAGGTGCAAAACAAAATAGCAATAATAAAGTGATCGATCATAGTCGAGGACGACCCGAAGGCTACTACACAGATGTAGAGGCGGGCGTCTCTCTTTTCCCCAAATTATTTCACTTACCTTTGATCCTAACCATATATTGCTGAGTGTGGTTGGTGTGGTGTGGTACTTGTGCAGTTTACAAACCGTGCTGGAATAATGTTATGATTTAGAAAGCCATTCTTAACATGGGGAGAGGAGCTTAAACTATTCTGCACTTTCACATGAGAATTTAATAAACATAAAAATTGGGTAAATTTTTATTTACTTTGCGCTTTCACAAGAACCTTTTAAAATGACGACTTTTAGAAGTTTATGAGTATGCTGAAAACAAATATCGCATTTAAATTTACCGTTAACAAGTATTTTCCCGGATATTAAGCAATGTAATTCCTTATGTTATCAGTGGTGGCCATTGTGTGCGGCAGGAATATGCGCGTGCAGAAATGGTCACCATTGATAACATAAGGAATTAGATTGCTTAATATCCTGGAAACTACTTGTTTGCAGGAAATTTAAATGCGATATTCGTTTTCAGCATACCAGAAAAAAACTTCTAAAAGTCATTTTAAAGGTGGTTGTTAATGTGAAAAGTAAGTAAAAATTTAGTTGAAAAATTTTGGTACTTATTCACTTTTGTTACCGTGCTGAAATAACGTTTTTGAAAGACATTCTTAACATGGTGTTTTGTAACTATTCTGCGCTTCCACCTAACAATTTAATAAGAAAAAGATATCGTGAAACTTGAATTTAACCTGAAGAAACTATTTCAAAATAGCTCGGTAACAAAAGTGCATGAGCACCAAAATCTTATCTAAAAAAAAAAAAAAAAAAAGTACCATCCGTAAACTGCACAAGTATCTTGAGTGAGTGTTAAGCAAGACCGTCAAGTACCATTTTTTTTTTTTTTTTTTTTTTTTTTTTTTTTATGGCTTGATCGAGGTTTGAACCCCGGTCTCGCGGCCCATTAACGAATATTACTCTAACCGTTATGCCAAATACTATAGTAATAAGCAGTAATATTTAAGTTTAAGGCTCTTAAACTTCATACTAAAATTGTCCACATGGATCCATGGGGTTAATATTTAATTTTTAAACATTATTAACTTAATGTTGATCTCCCTCCCACAGCAAGATATGATACAAGGTCGAGAAAGTGGATTTAAGAAGCCAGCGTCCGAGAGGAAGAGCCTAGTGACCTGCATAAAATGCCTGAGCTGCCCATCGGCATTCCTCGGTAAAGGAACCTCAGGCGACAAGCAATAAACAGTGTGAAAGCCAAGCCTGGGAGGTGAAACCTCTGAACCTCCCACAACAGAAGACAAGACGCTTCAAAAATGGTTGTAGACTCTGGTGGCTTGGGAGGGGGGAGCTGGTCTTACGGGGGTTGAATCCTTATGAAAGTCGGTGATAACTGAGAAATGACACGAAATGAGAAACACAGTCTCTCCGTGGATTAAATAAAGTTGCATTAGCAATAATAATAAAGATGAGAACTGTCGTAGTACCGATAGTACAAATTCCTTATCTCAAAAATGCCGAAACAAAATCGCTTTCACTCTCTAAAAACTACTCATTTGCGGCAAATGTAAATTCGATATTCGTTTTCAGCATACCCGAAAACCTTTAAAAGTCGCCATTTTAAAGGTGACTATTAAGTAAGTAAAAAGTAAAAATTTACCCCCCCCCCAAAAAAAACAAACAAACAAAAATTATCACTAGGTGGTCAGAAAGTAGGTGCTCATTTTACCTTATAATTATATAGAAAATGATCTCCACTTTTTGAAAAAATAATTTTTTCATATCATAAAAACTATTTGCCTGCGTCACTTTTAAATGTTATATTCGTTTTCAGCACCCTCGAAAACCTATAAGAATCGTTATTGTAAAAGTTTTTCTTTTGGAGTTGGAAAAAATCTTGACATTGACCAAGAAATCTTTTGTTGAGTAATAGAATCGACAGATCGATTAAAAAAATTAAGCAAACGCAATCTTATGTACTTAATTACCATGTCGAAAATAGTAATATATCCCAAAATTACGAAAATTAAGCGAGTAGAACATTATTTTTAATTAAAAGTAATTTTTACGGAAGATTGATGAAAATTACATTTTTCTTAGATGTCATAATAAAATAGACGATGAAGAGTTCACACACAGGCGACATAACTCGGAACGCATATTAGATTGCATAGTCACGGCGTGCAGTATTTTTAGTGTATAGCGATAAACTTTTTTTTTTTTTTTTTTTACTAAAAACAATAGCAGTTTTTCTACTCGATGAATTTTCGTAATTTTTGGATATATCACTATTTTCGACATGACAGTTAAGTACGTAATATTGTTTTTGCTTAAAACGATATATTTAAAAAATCGATTTATCAACTCTATCTAAACAAGTACCAAACTTTTGTCTTAGCTTTAACACCCTCTTCCGAATAAAATTGGTACCCATGGAATCTTTAATAAAAGTCACACCCTTTTCTGCAATTCAACCAAAGTGCTCGACAACTCCAATGTATGGTTCTTCCTTTGCCAAACTTTCACAAAATCACTCGACTAGTTACAACCACTATATACAATTTCCCCCACTCCTAAATCTAAAACGCAGATTCCAGGAACAAAACTTTTTTTCCCAGAACATGGAACACTGTTCCACTGGTCTACTTCCCGGTTGAATACAACATAGTAGTCTTCAAATCCAATGTAAACAAGTTCTTGTTGAACCGTCCCCATAAATAATCAAATTTTACCCAATTTAGACCATTAACGATTACTAAACTACCACTGTACATTCATTAACCCTTATCCTTGAGTGGCATTCAGGCCTTGGTAAGTAGTGACTCAAATAAACAAATAAGGTGCTTATGCACTTATGTTACCATGGTATTTTAAAAAATAGTATTTTCAATTTAAATTCAAGTTTTACAATATAATTTTATTAAATTGTTAGATGAAAGTACAGAATAATTAGAAAACACCCTCCCCAACTTATTTAAAAATAATGTTATTTTAGTACGGTAACGTAAGTGCATAAGTACAAAAAAAGAAGCTACAAATAAATTTCACTTGACTTGTCCATCAAGTTTCAGTTGTAAATTTCCACCAGTTTTTTTTCTTTTTTGTAAATCCTAGTTGAATGATAAACACACTTGGATAGGACGTGCACAATTGTCAGTTACGCTGCCCGCTGCCACTCCCCTAATTTTGTCTGACTTGTCTCCTTTTTCAGTTCTTGAGCGTCCAAAATCAGATTTTACACCATTCCTGTAATGATCTTGTCCTTGTTTATTTTGCGGTGGGAGTTTAGTTCTATGCAGTTCTAGAAGGTCAGCCCTCCCAGGTTTTGCCTTCTCTTTTTGAGAAGAGGTTAGTTTGATGCGCCCTCTCCGGGGAATACCGACGGGGCTGCTCAGGCACTTTTTGCAGGTCAGAGTGCCTCCTCTCGGCGGCACTGACTTCTCGATCCCACTTTCTGACCCTGGTATCTAAGTTGTGACGGTGGAAGAGAAGTAAACCGACCCTTTGAGTTCAGGAATAGACTGTGGATTGTTTTGATAGACAATATATTTAAAAACATCACCTATAAAAATATGGGGCGGAGGGAAATTAAGTTTCGGTGAGTGTGAAGCCTATTCAGCATCACGTCTCTTACTGACGAGACGATCACTAAAGTGACCATGTTATAGAACGAATCAGTGACTGTTGAAACATTCATTATTGAAACGTGATTGACAAATCGACATAAGCTGAAATTTATTTGTGCCAAATATGGTTTGAATTGCAGAAAAGAATACGGACTTTTTGGGGGTGAGGAGAAAGGTCACCTTGTAATTAAGAAAATAAAACGCAATGCAACATTAATATTTGGTAAAAACCTATTTCAGTCATCCAAATTATTTACAGTCGATGCTTGTACAGATTGTTACCCATGGCGAGCAGTATTGACTAAAATCCGATTTCAAAATGAAAACAATGTTCGAGAAACGAAATATCTTATTCATTTATTCTGTTCCATTTTTTTTTTATTATTCTAATCCGTAGGTAATTAGTTTGGATTATGTTGGCCTACTATTTTCATCTTGGTTGTTCGTTTTACAACGTTTCAGCCGATGTAACCTCCGATCTTCTTCAGATTGTATCGTTTTGAACTTGGGAATCTGAAGTGAACGGAATTTACTTCGACCGAAAGATTCTCAAGTTAGATAATTAAGGTTCCTAAATCCGAAAAGATTCACCTGAAGAAGGGCGGAGGTTAAATCGACCGAAATGTTGTGAATATAGCCAAGATGAAAATAGTGCATCAAATAATCACAATTATCAAGCCGCGTCTAAAAATAAAATAAATAAAAAAATAACTAAAAAATCAGAAACCTAATATATAATTTTTGAGATTCGAAAAAGTGGTTAAAAATCAAATATCTAACTAATAAATGTTATCAAAGACAATATATAAGTTATTTTTCTATTTAATTGGGTGTTTTTTTTGTGTTTTTACTGAAAAGTAAAATATTTAATCGGCTCGAAAAAACAAGCAATGTCAAAGGGTACGCGACCACAAGAAAAAATGGTCACGTAACAAATATCTTGTCACTTTTTGAACTTGTTTGTTTTTCGAGTCGATTAAATATTTTACATTTTAGTAAAAACACTAAAAGCCTACCCAGTTAGGTAGAAAAGTAACTTATCTTGCCTTTGGTAACATTTATTTGTTATATATTTGATTTTTTTTACCACTTATTCGAATATCTGTGGATTGTAAAATAAACCTTTTATTGCATTTTATTTATTACTAGCAGTTCTGCTCGGCTTTGCTCGGGCCCTATGTACTGTTCATAACTTTATGTGCATATGTATATATTAATGCCTTTCTATATAATAGTCTTCCTTAACTACTATAGAGAAAAGTTGGTAGAGACCGCAGACGTCAATTTTTTTTTTTTAACTGTGACCCCAATTTTGACCCCTTAACATTTGTTTTAGGCTCAAATTAAATTAAAATGTTTGACTCATGTCCAAATAAGCTACATCTAAAATTTCAAGTGTTTAGACCCAAAATTGGTGGAGGAGTTTGGTAGAGTCTGCAAAGGTCAACTCTGTCAACTTTGACCTCTTGCCAGCCAAAATTTCGCCCAAAAACTGATTAAAAAGCTTGCTGCACGTCTGAATACCCTTTATGTAAAATTTCAAATGTTCAGACTAAAAATAGGTTGAGTAATTTTGGTAGAAACCGCAGAGGTAAATTTTTAAAAAAACTTTGGCCCCAATTTTGACCCCTTAGCATTTGTTTTGGGCTCAAATCAAATTATAAAGTTTGATCCATATGCAATGAACTTATATCTAAAATTTTAAGTGTTTAGACCCAAAATTGTCGGAGGAGTTTGGTAGAGTTCTCAAAGGTCAAATCGTTGAACTTTGACCGCTTAACCCCCAAATTTATGGCTGAAAACCGATAAAAAAGATTTTCCCAAATTTCAATGCCCCTTATGTCAAATTTTGAATCTGTAGACCGAAAATTGTCAGTTGTGTAGGGAAATGCGCGCGCGTGCGCGCACACACACACACACACACACACACACACACACACACTTTTATATATAAATAGATTTGAAAGTAAGGTGCTAGTACACTTATTGATCCGCGTTATTTTTTAAACAGTATTTTCAAGTTTAAAGTTTTGATATCTGTTTTTATTAAATTGTAAAGTTAAAGTACAGAATGGATGCAAAACACTCTCCCCTCCCATGTTAAGAATGGATTTCTAAATAATAACGTTATTATTTCGGCACGGATCAATAGGTGCAGGGTGCACTAATACCAAAAGTAATGAATAGGCATTACATTTTATTCTGTTGTAAAAACAAAATAATTTTCGGTAAAACCTGTCGAGAGTGCTCTGTTTTGGGTTGTTTTTAAAAATGAAACGCAAATTTAAATTTCGTTCCGTTGTAATCTTTTTTTTTAATTGTGCATGGACCAACAAACTCACCGTTCACATTCGAAATGACAACTTGTATAGGTTTTCGGGTATGCTAACATGGTGTGTGTGTGTGGGGGGGGGTTATTCAAAAAACCGTTCTTAACATGGAGAGGTTGAGGGTGTTTATTCGTTGTAAGCATACTCGAAAACCTATAAAAGTTGACATTTCGAACTTGAACGGTGAGTTTGCAGTTGGACTAAATGTGAAAAAAAAAGAAGAAAAATACCAAAAATTTTACCACGTTGACTTTTTCGTTTAATAATTAAATTATTTCGTTTCTCTGAATAAAATTTTAATTTTATAAAAAAAAACATTTGGTTTTTTCTTATATAAAAAGTATGATTGTTGAATTTTATTTGCATGCGCAAATAAAAAACAAAAAAATGAAAACGTAACAAAATTTATATTTCCGTTCCATTTTTAAAACAACTCGGAGAGCGGAGAGAGCGCTCTCGACAAGTTTGACCAAATAAAATAAGTATAATGCTAAGTGTTATTTCGTTTCTTGAACATTGTTTTCATTTTGTGTTGTTTCTTTTCGGCTGTCGTCGTAATTTTTGACCGGATTTTACAGAGCCATCATGGGTAAGCACTCGCAACTCTTGTAGGTTTGACGTAGACGCGACATCTCTGTGGCCTCTTTTCTGATCTATTGGCACTTGTTACAGTTTAATCAAGACATTAAAAAATGAAAATATTGAAAAAGGTTATATTGTACGTCTCCATTTTGAACTGAAGATCTCCGAAAAAAAAAAAATTCACTTAATTTGATCGAATTTTTTACAGCGATCAAGTATTGATCTATTTATTAAAGAAACCTATTGCATATTGATGTTTTTTTTTGTATATTTAATGAATTTATCAATTTATATTTCTAAAAATCATGGTTGATGCAAAAAAGTTTTTTTGGGGGTGCTCTGCTTTGCTTAGAAGTACACTTAGCCTATTAAAAAAAAAAAAAATGCAGACATCTTGTGTTTACGTACTCGTCATAGAAAAAAGATATCATATTCCAAAAATCACTTAAATCGATGAAGTTTTTTTTTATTTGGAAAATATTTTTTCGCGATTTTAAAAGTAAATTGTAGCAATCAAGGCTGGTTTTAATCTCAATAGTTCGAATTGAGTTGTCCGCCCCCCCCCAAAAAAACATGATGCTTCCTCACCCCGTCTTCGCTCATCATAAATTTGATTTTCTTGATTAAACAAACAAAAAACTACTTGATACAATTGACGTGACTTTTGGAATATGATCTCTTCGTTATGTAATGGAATGGACCCGTACTACATCATAAAGACTTGTCTGTGCTATTGTTGTTGTTCTTTCTTTTTAAATTTTAAGTTGAATTCTAAATACGGACCCAATTTTTAGTCGTAAGCACGTGAATGGAGTTAGGACCGCGTTGGGGTATTGCAGTATGGGAATGCAGCTTATACCACCCAAGATATTGAAGCAGATTGTAACATGATCTGCCCCACTCCACCACCACACTTAATTGGGGACTTAGGGATTAGTATAGTTAACAGATATGTTTATTGTGTTTATTTATTGCCAGATTGATTTCTGGATTTATCGTTGTGGGGCAGTTTATTATATGGTATATTTTACGGTTAACCAAAATGATTGCGTATCGTTCGTTTCTATATAAGTTGCTCAACGCGGCTTCAGCGGCAGTTTGCTTTCGAACACCTCTTGTGTATGTATGTGTGTGTAATTTCTTGTGTATGTATGTGTGTAATTTCTTGTGTATGTGTGTGTGTGTAATTTCTTGTGTATGTGTGTGTGTGTGTAATTTCTTGTGTATGTGTGTGTGTGTGTAATTTCTTGTGTATGTGTGTGTGTGTGTAATTTCTTGTGTATGTGTGTGTGTGTGTAATTTCTTGTGTATGTGTGTGTGTGTGTAATTTCTTGTGTATGTGTGTGTGTAATTTCTTGTGTATGTATGTGTGTGTAATTTCTTGTGTATGTATGTGTGTGTAATTTCTTGTGTATGTATGTGTGTGTAATTTCTTGTGTATGTATGTGTGTGTAATTTCTTGTGTATGTATGTGTGTGTAATTTCTTGTGTATGTATGTGTGTGTAATTTCTTGTGTATGTGTGTGTGTGTAATTTCTTGTGTATGTGTGTGTGTGTAATTTCTTGTGTATGTGTGTGTGTGTAATTTCTTGTGTATGTGTGTGTGTGTAATTTCTTGTGTATGTATGTGTGTAATTTCTCTTTTAAAAGTGGGTTGTTTATTTTCTTTATGGATTATACTTCCAAAATAAACTATTAAAGTTGTATAAAAAGTAATAGAAATATTATTTTTTTATTTAAAAAAAAAAAAAAAAAAACAGTAATGAAATTAATTGAATTTTACGAGTTCAGTATTTTTCAATTTTTAAACTTTAAAAATCTATCAAAATTTTTCTATTGATTCTATTTTTACGATATTTTCAGGGTCAATGTGAAATTTTATGCTCTTTTCAATAAACCGAATATAATATTTTAGACAAACGTTTTTTTTTTAATTCACCCCCCCCCTATTTTGAAATGTCTATTAAAAAGTAAATAATTAATTTACTCACCAAAGTTTTATATATCACAAATTGAAAATAAAAGATCAATAAATAATATATTCAAATTTAAAACAACAAAAAAGTAGTGTTTTTTTAGAATTTTACTTGTAAAGTCCGAAGTTTAAAACCTTTTTTTTTTTTTTTTTTTAATCACGTTGTTTTTTTTAAAATGAAATCTTGGTCCTTGCTTCTTTAATTGAAAAAAAAAAAAATAGGGTTTGAATTACATTTTTCGAGTAGTTATAAGCTTGGAAACATAGAGGGGTCGAATTATTCAATATTTTTCACAAAGTTTCTGACACACCTGTGTATGTATGTGTGTGTGTGTATATTTTTTTTTTATTGGTAAATTATAAACTGGTTTCCACCTTAACGTTTTCCTTTACAATAACGACTTGTATAGGTTTTCGGGTATGCTGAAAACGAATATCGCATTTAAAATTTCCGCAAATAAGCAGTTTTTCGGATATTAAGCAATAACAATTTTTATGTTATTGCTAAAGGCTTTTTTGGTACGCGCGAACACACGTGCAAACGCATCCCTGAGAAACTATGCGCAAGTGCACATGAAATGACATTGCTTAATATGCATCAGCAGTTGGTATTTATTTGTCTATCATGCAGAAAGATGTGACACAAGGTTGAGTAAAACAGTTTTCTTGCGGTGCCACTCAAGCAATCTTTCTATCGAAAAAAGTGATGCCTGGGAGGTACACATCAGTGATCTGGACCATACTTCATTCCGACAAAGGATATAGCGGTTTAAATCAGCTCCTAGGTTAGCAGAATGATGTCTAGGACAGATCCTAGCTGATATGACAACCGGTCAGTGTTTGTTACGAAGACACTTTTTTTCCGCCACTAAAATAGGACATTACTGTGATATTCATTTTCAGCATACTCGAAAACCTATAAAAGTCGTCATCGAGTTGGGAATAAAGTAAAAATTTACCCTAACCCCTTTTTTAGATGGGAATAATCACCGGTCACGTGAGTCGCAATATTTTATTTTGGTGATGGTCACAAAGTATGTGTTCAGTTTAGTAGAACTTTATAATTGAAAACTGATCCCCGACGACAAAAGTTAAAAAAAAAAATTTTTTTTCAAAATTTTTTTTTTAATCTGACATTTATGTTCGTAATCGACAAGATTAACATGATAAAAGAAGAAAAAATGTAAATTGTGGAATTTAGAGGTGGGGTGGGGGGGGTTAATTTCCTAAACGTCTGCCTATTTTTTTTTTCATTTAAAAAAGAAAAAAAAAAAAACAGAAAAAAAGCATTTAAAACGCTAAGTTATAGCAAGTTTATATTATGTATTAAAAAAAAAATTTAGTAAACAAGTTTGGAGACAGTGTGAAAACTTATTTCACTCTAAATAATTTACGTGACTGAAATAGGAATTAAACACGTATTGTCAGAAAGCACCTTATTAGTAAAACCCGATTGATCAATTTGTTTGTTCTGTATTTGTTTTAAAAAAATCCGATTAAAAAGTGATTAAAAATTTAGAATTAAAAACAGTTCGGTATGTTTTGTTGAGCTGAAAATAAGATTATCGCTTGACCTTTCTTTTTTTGACATTTTTGTGGATGTGAATGAAATGTTAAACGCCAAATATCACGAAAACAACAACAACAAACACACATGATTTTGACCACAAACAGCTCTAATGTGATGTGCATTATTAAGTTTGATTTGAACAGGTTTCAATTGTCTACAATCATAATTTCCTTTTTGCATTATATACATTTTTTCTTTTTCAGTATAATAATCTTTGTTATTACAATACATATATATTTATTTAAAGTTTTGGTCCACTGACTTAGTCGGATTTGGACCTTAGAATTCGCTCTCGTCCGTTTGTTCCCAAAATTCTCAATAACTACTCATTACATTTTTCTGAAATTTTGCATGAATTACAACTACCCAAAGGAGAAAATGTAACATTTCGGAGTTTTGATAAAAATTCTGGTTGCGTCTCAAGGGGGTCAAAAGTAGCACTTTTTGGGACATGGTATCTTTTCCGACCATTAGATTTTGCTGAAAAAGCAGGATCACATGGATATACATCTGGAAACGTAATATTTGACTCTGGGAAAATTCTGGGGCTTGAGCACCAGGGTATTTTAGGGGTGAAAAGTGAGCTAATTTTTATTTTTCTCCTAAAATTCATACTTATGCCTGAATAGGGGTTTTAAATGGTACCAAAAAAAAAAAAAAAAATTAGAGCATTGTTTGCCATAAAACGATGTCATTTTAGCCCAATGTTTTACATCAGGTCAGGTCAAAATGGTCAACAGTTCTACGACTGATTTTAGCTAACATTTTACAAGGAAAGTAACTTTTGTAGACTCGATTTTACAAATATTGATTATATATTCGTAGATTGAACTTTAATATATGCGATTGGTTTACGATATAAGGTTACAAACTAGTAAGCAGGCAACTCATTTATTTAAAATGCCTTCTACACATGAAAACCCTACCTTTATCTAACTATACCCTTTTGGGGAGGCAAGTAAATAAGAGCATGTCAATTCGAATTTGTTTTACAATTCGAATTGACTATCTATTCCGATTCATGTTTGTTACCTGTGAATGTTGGGCTGAAAAGTTTAAATAATAAGAAAGTGTTTGCTTGAGGTAGGCAGCTGTAAAGGTTAACCACATGACTCTTTCCAGTCTCATGACAAAAACATGACAAAGGCACCATATAGTTTTTGTTTTTTTCAAATTGTACCAAATAAGTCGAATGACCATTTGGAAAACAAATTGAGGATTTAGTTTGATGGAGTTATCTTTTCTTGTCAATCGATGTGGTTTTGCCAAAGCTGAAAACCACATTCAATATGATAATCATTTACAAGGAAAGTTGATAAATTTGAAAAATCTTTTTTTTTTTTTTTTTTTACATATGCATCACCACATTATCAAGACCAAGAGGCCACTCGAGGATAAGGGTTAAAGAGTGTACAGTAGAAATTGGACATTATAGTAATCATTAGTAATGAAAATTTGGTAAAGTTGATAACTTATATGGAACGGCTCATCAAGAACTTATTTACGTTAGACTTGAAGACAACCATATTGTAGTCAGCCGGAAAGCAGGAAAACGGAAGACAATTCCACAGGCGTGCAGTTCTAAGAAAGAAGCTTTGTTCATGGAATCTACGTTTAGGTTTAGGCACAGATAAAGAGTGGGGGGAATTATTGATAGTGTTTACAGCTAGACGAGTGTTTCTTGTGAAAGTTTGGCGAGGGGGGACCATAGATTGAAGCTCATTCGAACACTTTCCATGAAAATAACGATACATCAGAGACAAACTCGCAACATCTCTTCTGTGAGATAAAGGTTGCAAGGAAGAGAAAAGGACATCTCTTACGAGGCTACAAAGTCTATTTTGAAGGCAGGCCAAGTCCTTTCTAGCAGCTCCTGCCCAGATGTGGCAACGGTATTCCATCCTTGGACGTACCTGGCTCTTATATAGATAGAGAATAGCATCAGCAGTGAGATATCTACCGGATCGATAGAAAGATCCCACCATTTTTCCAGCGGCCTTGGCAACAGATTTGATGTACGTGTTCCATTTAAGATCAGGAGTAATGGTCAAGCCAAGAAGTCTATTATAAAAAAGGAAGTTGTGTTTGTGTCTAACTAAAAATTAGAAACTACACTAGATACACCTATGAATCATGGAATTCGTGTAGCCCTGACATGATCATGGTAAAAAGCAAACAAAAAAAAATATATATCTATTCTCTTGGTTCGCCAGGGATCAAATTAGTTTGTAATGTGGTTGTTATTTGTTAATATGGGCCTGACATTGTGTATGAAAGTCTCACAAAGGACAAATATTTGACTTGTTTTTTTTTTTTTTTTCATAGAAATAAAAGGCATTTATTTATGGTACTTTCCAAACTATACCTGCATCTTGGTTTTACAAGTCTTTGTTCACCATGTGGTCAAGAAAACTGCTGTGTTGAACACATGCTTTTTTTTTCCTTCCGCATCAACATGTCTGCTCAAGTCCAGTCACTGCTACACATATTTTTAAATTTATGCATTTTTTTCGCTGCTGTATATATGCAGCTCGTCCCACAGCACATTTGACCATTTTTTCATTCAAAGTTTGGATAGCATCTTGTTTTAAAAGTTCCTCTTGCACTCACGTATGCTTTTAAATAGCTCTCACTGCTCGTGTGGTTACTTTTTTTTTCTCCATTTTTCCTCTCCATTTTTTTCTGTTCTCTTTTCCTCTGCTGTGACGTCACCTCACACACCTGCTTGGTCATTTGCATACGTGTCATGTCGTTGCTGCTACATACACGTCTAATGCTTCTTTACAAGTGGAGAGGCATGGGAGGGGGATTAAGAATACAATTTATTTTTATTTCAAAACCAGGACTGAAATTAGGTCAAACAGCAACCAGTCAGTTTTCCTTTATCTTTTTTTTTATATTGCGAGGAAAGTATGCTACACAATTTTTTTTCTAATGCATCTACTTTATCATCAATGATCCCAGGTAATGTCGGTTGCCTTGCTAATTTTTACTAAAAACAAGAAGCCTTTCCAACCATTGATATCCAAGGTTGCTACACAGCGACTGGTATTCCCAAATGATCACCCATCTGGTACTAACCAGCCTCAACGTTGCTTAACTTTGGTGATCTAATGAGAAACCGGTATGTCCACATGATTGCCATATATATCTTACCTTAACAAATTTAGTCATAATTTTTAATTACAGTTTGGTCCAATTAATGCATTCACATTAGACCTTCTGCATAATCGCACTGATGTTTGCTTAGAGATGTACCAACGATCTCCTTTTTGCATTGTGTTCTGCACTCCTGAACGTGCTGCCTCAGAATTGTGTGAATGAATCTATATCACTTTCACATTTTCCGAGTTCTGTATTGGCAAACTATTGTGATGTTTCTAAGTGTTATGCTTTCCTTAATTAGCTTAGTAATATTTGTTTATTCATAACGGTTTTTATGAGCATGGCTTAATAAATGGAAAAAATACTTTAATGGCTGAATGGTACTATGATAGATGAATTTTGACTTTTAAAATCCTATTCAAGAAAATGTTGAGGGAGGGTTAATAAAAATGAAAGTAAAGATTCCTGGGCAATGCTGGTTAAATACAGTTGTTAATTTGCTGTTATGCTTAAACAAAGGAAAGAAATAAATAAAAATCCAGGTCGGCATTTTTTTTTTTTTTTTTTTTTTTTTAAACAAAAGTTTTTATTATCGTTATTCTCTTGCTGCCACATGCCCACCTAGCCTGGTGAGCGTTTCTCCTTCCTTTGACCGCTTGCTGGTCACAGCTGGCCCATTCTTGTCCTTGACTTTACACATTCATTTTCTTTGACATACACTTTGCGTCCCCAACCACGTGGTGCATTTTTTTCTTTTTTCACTTTTTTCTTCTCATGCACCCTTTCTAATTTGCAACTACTGCTGCTAATCACTTTGCAAGCCAGCCATCCTTTGCTGCTGCTGATTTTTTTTTTTTCTAATGCGTTTATATGCACTACGCTACACGGAGATATAGATAAAATGGTTGCACATTAATTTCTCCGTGACCATGAAAGATATGGAAAATGATTTTCACATTTTAAACTGCTGATTTGAAGGTAGTTTTTGGCTAGAGTTAGTTTGGAAGAAAAAAAGAGAGAAAAAAATTTTTTTTTTAATTGGCGCAACTGTTGTATAAAAGAACCTAAGATTGTCAATTGAATGATTTCAATATTCTAAAGAAGTAGGTTATGTGTTCTGTATGAATAAGTAAAAATGGATTTTTTTTAAAACCATAGCATAAGAAATGACATCTATTAATAGCCACACTTTTCAAACCAACAAAATAAAATGTTTTCAAAAACTTCACGCTTCAATTGTTTTATACAATTGTGCATTTTTGACAATCGACTTTGGAAGAAAATGATAGCTTTTACATAACTTGTTACTATATTAGAGGTACGAGTGTATACTCTCATCAAATGTTACAGCCAAAAAATCCATCAGTGTATGAAGTAATATTTGTCTAGATCGGTTAAAAAGAAGAAATCAAACATTTTGGTACAAAATGGGGGGGGGGGTGCTGAACTTAGTCATTTTTTTCATGCCTCTGTTCATTGTACACTCACTGGGGACTATGCATACTTCACTTGTTTTATCATAGAATCGGCTCATAAAATGAAAAAAAATTGTAGTAACACACCACCGCCTACAGGCAGGGTCCTTCTTGTTCATTCTCTCCAGTGTTTCTTTAATCATCAGAGTTAGTAGGACATCATCGGATATGTCATCCCAACCCATGGTTGTTAAATTTGCTCTGCGTTTAATCACACCAACAGCTGCGCGGAGCCAGCCACAGACCGGTAAGTGACCAACAAGTTTTCCACACCAAGAAAAAATGGTCCGCCTTGTAACGAGGTTGGGGATGCTTGGAATTTCACTGCCACGCCTCCATTGTAGGGTGCCATCTTCTTCATAAACATCCAATCCCAATACACGTGCTCCTTCCCGTAAACGTTCGGGATTCTTGCATTCCAGACCAAACTGAGCCAACTTTTCTTTGACACACGACGCAGACTGTACATCTTCATTGACGTATACGTCATCAATGTAAGCTGACGTTGAGTCCCTCATGGGCTTTTCTTGGGACAATACTGTGTTGACAATAGTCTTCATGATCTGTGGTGCCACATTTAGGCCAAAGCCAAGGCGTGTAAGGTAGTACCTCTGCCCCTGGAACCAAACTGTCTGGAACGGCCACAATGTCTCATCAACTCGCACCTGTAAATAGGCTTTTCGCAAATCCAATATCGAGACATTAGTGCCTTTCTGACGCCATTCCCTCAACTTACTGGCGCATACGTCAGCATCGGCAGTGTAGGCTTCAATATGCTTGTTAAGCTCCCTATAGTCCAGCACGGGCCGTACTTTCGACTTGTTATGCTGGACTACTGCCATCAAGGGTATTAGACCCTTGGGAGGCCCAAGCTTGTCCTCAGGGTAGGGGATTAACCAGCCATCTTGGATCCACGCCTTTAGTTCCCTTTCGTATTCTGCTCGGGCCTCACTGGGTATAGGGTACTCTGCAACCCCATTCTTGAGTTTAGTCGGTGCCATTCCCTCGGTCCACTTCCAAGATGCAATCCAGGCCCTCTTGCGCGAGTCGTAGTCCACTGTAAAATCCGGCCGATCGATATGGAGTGCTGCACACACTGGGGCCTCCAAGAATCGCACCTTTCCATCCCGATGAATTGCGACTCCCCCCAGCGCCTTGATGGCATCGTATCCGAGCAACAGGTCAAACCCCAGGAGATTTCCTTGGGTCACGAGCACATTGATCTTAGTGACTGCACCGGTGTCCGTGTAGATCTTGACAGTTCCAGCTCAACAGCATGTCTGGGTCTCACCTTCTATCGTGGTGACTTTGATCTTCCTCTTAGTCCAACTTGGACACAGCCTGGCGCTCACTATAGTATGCGAACAGCCTGAGTCGAGAAGTGCTGAGCAGGGTATCCTGTTTACGTAGACGGTCATCACTGGTTGCGCCTTGTTCAAATTTTGCTCGGGGAGCAGGGCGGAGCTGACGTCCTCTCCCCTGATACGTTTCCCGCACAGTTTTGGGCTAGATGCCCCAAACCGCTACACTTAAAACAGCGCACACGCCCCCGGTTGGTGCCATTCCTTACAAAATGTCCGCGTCGGCCGCAGAGAAAACATTTCCCATTGCTTGCAGGGTTCTGATTCTGAATCTCCCGAGCGCCAATCTGGCCTGTCTGTGTCGCCATCACAACTGGTTCCCCCAGGTCCTCCTCATCTTTGATGATAGCTCGAGCACGTTCCATCAAGTGTTCCATGGTCGTTGTTGAAACGCTGGTTGAGGCTCTCAGTAGCTGCTTCACCCGAGTGGGAAGGCCCGCCACAAACGCGTACGCGAGCGTCCGCTCCGACACCCCTCCACCGAACAGAACTGCGAGTTTCTTTAACTCAGCGAAGAAAACGTCCACGCTTTCCTCCGGTAGAAGTTTTCGGGAAGCAAATTTTTCATAGGCCGTACAAGGATCCATGGCAAATGCCTTGTACAGCGCAGCTTTAATTGCGGTGTGGTGGCAGATGACCAGACAGGATTCAGCAAATGTTGTTCGCCACCTATCATCCATTTTTTTTGAGCGAGGTGCACCGGAAGAGCTCCTGACTGACAATGATGCAGCATTTTGTAGCCAGCAAGTTCGGCAGTTGTTAGATGAGTGGGGCGTCCGACTACGGTTGCGATGTGCGCATGTGCCATCAGGAAATGGCATTGCTGAAAGAAGTCATCGCAGCATCAAGAGAATTGCTGCCAGGAAGCGATGTACTATTGCGGAAGCCACATATTGGTACAACATTACGCCAAAGGACGGGACGTCCCCTTCAACCGCACCTGCAAATGCTATTTACACGTACCGAGTCGGAGTGAAGGGAATCAATACTACGCAGCCAACCGACAAGGGAACATATAACAGATATGTAGTGGGAGATCCAGTGTGGGTGCGGCCCCCAGGAAATCGGTGCACCGACAAGTTTAAGCGAGGACAAATATCTGGAGTGATTAGCCAGCAGTCTGTTTTGGTCGATGGAACCCCACGACATGTGCGAGATCTTCGCCCAGCTACCGAGGTGCGTTACACAACTACAGAAGAAAGCAGTGAAGCGTCTAGCGATGAGCTGCCGATGCACGGATTCAGTGAGCCCCCTCCAGAGACTGATAGCGATACTTCATCTGATGAGGCGGAACCAGATCCAGAGCCCGAATCTGAAACAGTGAATGTACCTCTTCGCAGAAGCACACGCACTGAAAGGCCACCCCCCCAGTGCTCTCTATGTGATCATCAGATCAGGGGGGAGTGTAACGTGCATCCAGGAGATAAGCGCCCGCGTGTTTGCATGTTGTGTGGGTACGTGGGAGAGACGGATGAGGGGAAAAAGACTTACCTCGAGACCAGCTCAGCGTTACCGACCAAAAATAGAAAAGAAAGACCAAGATGGCGGCCACCGTCTTTTGTAAATTATGATGTCTCGCAAAGTTACACGAATTCTCGGAATATGCAAATTTAGCCGGCCTAGAACGACGATAAAAGCGGGTGAGGGGAAAGACGTGGGGGAGGGACGATTGAGTTGGCTGGGGAATCGTGTGGCTGTTGCTTCTTGTGCCGTGTGAGGATATTTTACCGTTGTTGGAATCTGTGCAGAACCGGTGAAAAAAGATTATTGAATTGCTGCAACATTTATAACATCTTTTCCTGAACTTACCGTGTTAAAGAGAGAGTCGGGCGCCGTCTTGAATTTTTCCTTACACATTTCTGTTACATGAAGTGCACAAACCAATGGCAGCGAAATGTCCCCTTAGTATGCTGCGTGTTATGCGTGTTTGTGAAACTGTTGACAAACAGGTAAAATTCAGATGACCCCCCCCCTATCAATTTTATAATTTTGACCTATTAGCAGCCTTTTTTCCGGATGAACAATGATTAAAATGTTTTTGACATGTCTGAATACATTATATACCAAATTTCAAATCTGTATATCAAAACATGCACTGGATAAGGCAGGGCAGACTATGGAAGTAACTCTAAATATATTTATGGCCTTTGACAGAGTATGGCACGATTGTCTTCTCAGAAAAATCAGATCATGTGGTATTACTGGACGAATCCTTAACATAATAAAATCCTTCTTAAATAAGCGAAGGATCCAGGTTGTCCTTGATGGTTGTACATGATATAAATGCAGGTGTGCCTCAGGGGTCGATACTTGGACCTTCATTATTTCTGACATTCATAAATAACCTCCCTGATAACTCACTGAGACGGGTATATTTGCTAACGACACCACCCTCTATAACAGACATGAGAGAAAAACGATAATGATACATTACTTGAAAGTACTTCGTCCAAACCCATCAGCTTAGCATTCACAGGAAATATGAGTTGGAACAGATACTTCGAGGGCATTGCCAGGCGGCTGCAAAGAAGATGGCTCTCTTTACTGTGCTAGAAAGTTACTTATGCCTGAGAGTATCTTATACCTCTACAAGGCCATCATTCACCCATGTATGGAGTATTGTTGTTACATTTGGGATGGTGCATCTGCTACTAGTCTCTAACTCTTAGACAGAGTTAAAAAAAGTCACCAACCTAAAAGATCCCGCACTGTCAACTAGGCTTTAACTGCTGTCTCATTGACAAAATGTTGCATCCCTCTGCTTGTTTTGCAAGTATTTTAATGGTAACTGCTCTGACGAACTACAAGTCCTTGTATCCCCTCGATGTAAATACTCCCAACAAGCAGCAAAATCTCACCTCTTATGCAGTAGTACTCCTCAGATGTCAGAAAACATTCTACTCCAATAGTTTTTTCCCTAAGACTGCTAGACTTTGGAATTCCCTTTTGGGTTCCTGTTTCCCTGACGGTATTGACATCCAGAAGTTCAAGTGTAATGTAAACAGACATCTTGCTGCTCAACTTCCTACATAGTATCCCTGCAAATTATGTGCCAAATAGTAGCCCCCTACATCAAAATAGCACTGTGCCTTGTTTGGGGTGAAAATAGTTAAAAAAGTCATTGAGTATATAGGTTGAGAAATGTCCTCACACACATTCTCACTTTTACAGATATACTAGCAATTCAGCCCTACGTACTGTTCATAACTTTGTGTGAATATGTATATATTAAAAAGTGTGAATATGTATATATTAAAAAGTGTGAATATGTACGGTAATGCCTTTCTATATAATTATATAACTACCATAGAGATTATTACTAGCAGTTCTGCTCGGCTTTGCTCGGGCCCGATGTACTGTTCATAACTTTGTGTTCATATGTATATATTAAAAAGTGTGAATATGTATATATTAATGCCTTTCTATATAATAGTCTTCCTTAACTACCATAGAGAAAAGTTGGTAGAGACTGCAGAGGTTGAATTTTTAAAAACTTTGATCCCAATTTTAACCCCTTAACATTTAATGTTTTCGGCTCAAATAAAATTAAAATGTTTGACCCATGTCCAAGTAACCCACATCTAAAATTTTAATTGTTTAGACCCAAAATTGGCAGAGAAGTTTGGTAGAGTCTGCAAAGGTCAACTCTGTTCTCTTGGCAGCCAAATTTTCGCCCAAAAACTAATTAAAAAGCTTGCTGCATGTCTGAATAACCTCTATGTAAAATTTTAAATGTTTAGACCCAAAATTGGCTGAATAGTTTGCTAGAGAATGCAAAGGTAAACTCTTTTGAACTTTGACCCCTTGGAAGCCAAATTTTCAGCAAAAAAAAAAAAGAAACGATTAAAAAGCTTTCCCTTTGTATGAATACACTTTATGTAAAATTTCAAATGTTTAGACCAAAAATTGGCTGAGTAATTTGGTAGACTGCAGAGGTCAATATTTTGAAAAAATTTAACCCCAATTATGATCCTTTAACATTTATTGTTCTGGGCTCAAATCAAATTATAAAGTTAGATCCATATCCAAGTAACCTATATCTAAAATTTCAAGTGTTTAGATCCAAAATCGGTGGAGGAGTTTGGTAGAGTTTACAAAGGCCAAATCGTTGAACTTTGACCTCTTAACAGCCAAATTTCTGGCCAAAAACCGATCAAAAAGATTTTCCCAAATTTCAATACCCCTTATGCCAAATCTTGAGTCTGTAGACCGAAAATTGACAGTTATTGTGTAGAGAAATATACACACATACACATTTTCACTTTTCTAGATATATGAGGATAGATAAGACAGGAAAACAAAACACAGGAAGAAAAAAATCAAAATAAAGATTGACCAGTTTCATTTGGATCAACAGACATCTTCAGAAAACGTGAAGACGTTCGCTGATTCAAACTAAATCACTCGATCCCTAATTTTATTTTTTATTCTTTTTTTTTGTTTTTGTTTTTTGCATTTTTTTTAAATTTATTCATTCTGTTTTCATGACATTTCATCTTAGGATACATTGTGGATTTTATCATGTGTGTGGATATATATATATATATATATATATTAGTGAATGAATGACAAAAGTCTATATTTCAGAGTTTGTGATGTTGACCATCTTATAATTTATTCCTTTAATTCAATTGACATTTTAAAATTCTTGACAGTATCTGTTTCGTAGCGCAAAATCAATTACTTATTATATCAATTAGTGAATCTATTTTGCCCATAACTCATCAGAAGAAATAGCAACAATGAATCCGTCCAAACTAAATAAAGTGCGTTTTGACATGATTAAAATCCGAAAATAATTGATTGATTTTCTGCTACGAATCAGATACTGTCAAGAACTGTAAATGTCGACTGAAAGGAATAAATTATAAGATGGTCAACATCATGAACTTTGGAATATAGACTTTTGTCATTCATTCATTATATTGCTCTGTAATTACATTGAGCTTCTTAAATAAAGATTGGTATATCTTATAAGGAAATAATGTATATTTCCACAGAAATATATATATATATATATATATATATATATATACAGTAATGTGATTAATAATTTAAAATTCAAATTAGAATTAAATTAAAAATCCGTTTCACAAGAAAGAACAACATCAAAATCAGATTTTTAATTTAATTCTAATTTGAATTTTAAATTATCAATCACATTACTGAATATTAAATTAGCTCTAGGATATTTACCTATCGAGCTTATTATATATCTTAATTACAACGAGCACTTTTTCTTTTCCTGTATTTTAATTAAATTAGTAATTTTACTATTACATTAAAATACACTCTGCTCTTTAGACCATTGTTCTAATCTCCTTTAAATATATGTATGTATATATATAGAGAAAATAAAAAGGAACAAACCGTATTATGTGTTCATCAACGTTTCGTCTTTATTCCTTATTTCGAAATAAAGACGAAACGTTGATGAACACATAATACGGTTTGTTGCTTTTTATTTTCTCTATTTTGTCGGAATACTATTTCCATCATTTTCATCATATATATATATATATATCTTGATGCCTCCATTCAGTCTCAAGAGAGAATAGATACCCCCTGTAAGGAAAGCTGTGGAAGTACTTGCGAGGCAAGGGTTGCGCAATCTCCAACCACACATCTTCTGAATCGGCATTGCTTGGGTCCAGTGGCAAGGAGATATGCTGAACGACCGGAAACAATGCCGAAATAAGTGCAGAGCACTTGGAATTCGTAAATGGTCACCCATTTTAGTACTGACCCTAACCCCAACCCTGCTTATATATATATATATATATATATATATATATATAATGGCAATTCTGGCTCATCAGTTTTACTGGGTCACAGGAACATTTAAAAAAAAATTGTATTTGTGCAATTTGTTGTATATTTGAAAAAATAATTCTAGCATTCAAATATTTTTAGCTCAGATTTTCTGCTTTTGGTTTTAATTTTTCATATTACACTAAGCGGGTTATCTGATGTTGTTCGAGATCATGAATAAAAAAAATAGAGTTAAGTGGATATAGAAATTTTTTTTTTTTTTTTTTTAAATATCTCTATACATCTCCTTAGTTTCGTTATTTCTTTGAATGCATCCTCCCCTCTCTCTCTTTCTCTTTTTACCAACTATTTCAATATAAAAAGAATAAAGAATTAGCAGCTGACTGACCGTTCAACATAGTTTCAGTATTGTTTTTAGAACAACAACAACAACAAATAAAAATGAAAGTAATTTTTTCTTTTTTCCATGCATTAATTTTTCGTCTCTGGTGGATGCAAGGGAAGGAATGCTAAAATATTTTAATGTGTGGAACGGTTGTCATACACAATCTGATAATGTAAGGTTTGTGAGCTTATCTTTAATAGCTTCTGAATTTCAGCCTGACACATATACATAGACTAAAAATATGACCTTAGTTTATATAATAGCAACAATTTGTCGATTGTCTTCGTCGTGATGCTGGCTGTCATTTTCTTTTTCCTTTTTCTTTTTACTTTCCTTTTTTTCTTTTTATCTCCATTTCTTTCCCCGTTTTCTTTTACTTTTTTCTTTTTTCTCTCTTTCCTTTTCTTTCCTTTTTGTCCTTTCCATTTCTTTTCCTTTTTCTCTTTCATCTTTTTTTTCCCTTTTTCCTCTTTTTTTCCCTTTTTCCTCTTTTTTTCCCTTTTTCCTCTTTTTTCCTCCTTTTTGATTTTATTAGTTAAAAAATAAAATACATGATCAACTTGGATGATTTTTGGAATATGACATCTTTGTTCCAGAAGACACAGAACCTGTGTATATATATATATATATATATATATATATATATAAAGAACAAGTAGTTAATAAAACGTTAAAAAAACACTTTGAAAAAGAGTTAAAACATATTTAATTTTAAAAAGGAAACCCTAAATAAATGGATAGTCCTTAATCTGCGGAGTTTCAAAGAAATACTTTCCTACTCATCAGAGGGTAGGATTTAGAAAACTGCAGGATCAGATTTTGCTTGCAAAAGTATTAAATGAAACTAAAAGTAAGTCATAGATCTTACTTGATAATAAAAAGTGAAGCAGAGGGAATAGGGTGAATAAAAAAAGTGATTTCATGTGAATGGGTAGTCTGGTGAAGGGTAAAATTTCCAATGACGGTAAAATCCAAAAATGCACAATCCAAGAAAGTTAGTTAAATTTTCATTCGCACAAGTAAAATCCAAGGGAACCACGTAATTGGAAGATGATCCAAAGTAATCCAAAAGGCATAAAACCATCGAATAATTCACAAATAGGTACAAGGAAATGGGAAAGAATTCCAATAATATTATTAAAAGAAAGATAAAATGTGCGTAAAATGAAATGGAACAAATATACAGCTCGACTGTCGAGGCAAGATTGAATTCCTGATTGAATTCCGAGATTGAGATTACTTTATAAATATTAATTCTTTAATATTTATAATTTACTTTAGTTTTGCCATCTTGGATCATTTTGGTAAACTTAACTGTAATTCTTATTATATATATATATATATATATATATATAATGTTCAACCTCAGAAGATTCCAAGCTAAAACACTTGTTAGGGAGCTGTTGTATGCTGATGATGCTGACCTGATGACACACTCCCCAGTAGATATGCAATTGGTGATGGATCTCCTCACAACTGCTTGTATCTGCTTCAGACTGACAGCATTAAGAAAACTAATGTTGTGTACATTCCTGCTCCTGGTGATCTTTATGTGAAACCTGATATTTTCATCTATGGAAAGCGCCAGTCACATGTAGAACTGCTCGAGAGGTTTCATCAGCACTGCCTCGGACACATTCTTGGTTTAAAGTGGGATAGTTTTGCCCCTGATACACATGTTTTAAATAAGGCCAAAACCAGCAGTCTTGCTACCATCATTATTAAGAACCAGATGCGTTGAGCGGGTCATCTTATCCAGTTTCATGACTATCGATTTCCAAAACAGTTGTTTTATGGTGAGCTCCTTCTTGGCAAAAAACCCCAATACTATCCTACAAACATTTTTGTGCTCGCATCGAGGAGAGTTTGGTGAACTTTCATGTTCCTGTTGGGAGTCTCTAGCATCTGATCACAAGCAATGAAGGACACTGATATACAAGGGCACAGAGCACTTTGAAGCGGTCCAGATAGACCGAGCAAAATTCAAGAGAAAATGTAGAACGCACCAAACCTTGCCACCCAATCATGGAGATCTCTGGATCTGTGATGTGTGTGACTGGGCTCTGTTGTCCATGGTCACGTTAATTACATGAACGCGCACGATGATACAAGTTTCGTTGCTCTTGGTTTCATCCAAACCAATGCCCTTCATCAGTGTCATGTCTGTTTGAGGGTGTGCAAGTCACTGGCAGGATTGAACAGTCATCTTCAAGCACATGGATGTTCAGTGACTGAAGGAGTGGAACTCGTGTGACAAGACGTTGCAATCATCGTTTTCACTACATTTTTATGATCAAGAGTGGAGGACCACTCGAAATATTAAAATGAAAACATTGTTTTTATGCTTCATAAAACCCTCATAATCTTGAAATTACTATTCTAGAAGTGTACTTGGATATCTTAACACACACACACACACACATATATATATATATATATATATATATATATATATATATATATATATACTTCAGAATATAATTATCTAACAATCAACTGGTATGGAAACCTGTGATTATAGGTCTTACAAATTATTGGCAGTAATATTCTATAAGTACTATCCCATCTAAAAATTGCTCGATATACAAGATGGAGCAAATAAATCAAATTTTAGCATCCAATAAATTTTAAAGTTTATGACGTGAAATGGTTAAATTTCAAATCAAAAGATTTTCATTATTCTATGTAAGAAAAAGAATACACTTGAAGTATTCTTTGTCTTACATAGAATAATAAAAATCTTTTGATTTGAAATTTAACCATTTCACGTCATAAACTTTAAAATTTATTGAATGCAAAATGTTTATATATATATATATATGTGTGTGCAATAAGTAAGTTTTTCTTTTAATTTATGCTTTTACATATCTCTTATTTTTTCTAAAATTTGTAAAAAAAAACAAACAATTTGATAACCTCACAGTGTTAAGATTTTATGTTGTTGCTTGAAAAGAAGTTGTCTACAGTAAAAAAGCAACTTTTAAAGTCAATCTTCATCGTGTATGTTTTGACTTTCAAAGAAAAAAAAAACTTGTCTGAACAAATAAAATTTTTTCAGTACTTTGTACTGCTACGACTTTAGTGTGAAACATTGGTGAATTGACAATCCATATCTCCCACAACATCTTAACTTGATCATTCGACAATATTCTGAAGAATTTTATTTTCTTAAATAATATAATTTTACTAAATTACGCAAGTGTTGCCAAATTTATGGCACTATCAGAAGCGATGACCATAAACAGTTGGACAATTGTATTTATAACCAATCAGGTGCCGGAATTGCTTTAGAGAATATATTAAACCTCTTTGAATTCTTCAGCGATAGTTTTCTGTCTTGAGACAAGGCAACTACATTCTACTGATCCTGACTGGACTAATTTTTGGTCCCCCAACAAAGGAAGGATTGGACTTAGTAATTCACTCCCAGTCGTCTGTTTGCACTTTCTCATTTATCACGCCTTGTATTTTTAAAAAATTTTTGCACAAACATTAGTCATGGTGAAAGTAAATCTTTGAAAGAACAGATTTTCCAAGATAACTCTGGTTGCTCCCCTAGGAGGTGGTGTAGGGGTAAAATTTCCCCCAAATAATTCATTTTTTCACACTTTTCTCAATAATCACACCTTGGATTCCTAAAAAAAAAAAAAAAAAGCACAAACATTAGCCATGGTGAAAGTAAATTTTTGCCAGAGCGGATTTTCTGGGATAACTTTAGTTGCCCTCCTAGGGAGCATTATAGGAGTAAAATTGCCCCCTAATTTTTCATTTGTTTACACTTTTCTTAATAATTATGCCTTGGATTTAAAAAAAAAAAATTTGCATAAACATTAATCATGATGAAAGTAACTTTTTCAATTGTGGAGGGGGACTATGCATGATCATCGTGTTTACCTTGAAAAGCTTCTTTGATTGGATTAATACTACCATTTTTTTTGGTGTGTGTGTGTGTGAGGGGGGGTAATTACGTTTTCCTATTACAAGAATAGCTCTACATTAAAGAAGTTATCTGCCTAGCAATTGCGTTCACTTGAATTCACTATGCATATCTTTCAACAACTATTTATAATAATAATTTAATGTTAGTAAATTACGCAAGTGTTAAAAACAAGTTTTCATTTCCTGAAAGTTTCTTTGAACGTCGATAAACATGCAAAAATACAAAATAAGCCATGATTCAAAGCAGCAGCACGCTAAAAAACAAATGAACATGGCCGTGTCGCTATCAACTAGTTGTCAAATCAAGCAACAAGAGATGTTATCTGATATACATGAACAGCAAAATTAGTATAAAACGACCTCTGAAGTTGACAATTTTCACTTTTAAAAATTGTTAGTTTTATAAATTGTAAAACTGTTTTTCCTTTTCTTGTTTACATGGGCGTCACCACTTCTCAAGGCCCGAAAGCTGCTCGAAAATAAGGGTTAATGAGTGTATAGTAGTTACTGATGTAACAGAGCATGTGTGAAAATAGCAGCAGCAGCTGAAGGATAGCTGGCAAGCGATTGTATTAACAGCAGGAGCAGGGTTTGAACGCGTATGCAAATTGGTGTGTATGCATGGACTTGCATCTGAAGAAAAAGAAAAAAGGACACCACATGGTCAGGTAGAAACAAAATCGGCGTTGAAGGAGATGGACGTGTATAATGAAATGGGAAGAAAGATTACGGTAAAAAAAAAGATGGACATATAAGAAATGGCTGTCTACGGCCGGTGTGTGGTGGAACAGAAATGAGAGAATTTTAAGCTGGTGTCGAAACGGAGGAAAATGAAAAACAGTAATAAATGACTTGAGTTAAAAAATAAAAGCAGAGTTGGATTTATTTATTTTGTTTGTTCCTTTTCGACAGTGCCGAAGGGCATGGAGAGCGGTTTCAACTGTAACATATTTTTTTTTTTTTTACTTATCAAGGCCTACTAGTGAATGAGACAATGTCATAGTAATTGTTAGTGTGAATTTGGTAAATTGAGTTACTTAAGGGGAATGACTCTTCAAGAACTTGTTTATGTTGGACTTGAAGACATCCATATTGTAGTCAGCTGGAAAGCAGGCAAATGGAAGAGAGTTCCACAGACATGCAGTTCTAAGAAAGAAACTTTGTTCATGGAATCTACGTTTAGGTTTAGGCACAGATAAAGAGTGGAGAAAATTATTAAGTGTTTTCAGCTAGACAAGTGTTTCTCGTGAAAGTTTGGTGAGGGGGGGGGACCATAAATTGGAGCTCAGATAAGCACTTGCCATGATAATAACGATAAAGCAGAGACAGTCTCATGTCTCTTCTGTGAGAAAGAGGTTGCAGGGAAAAGAAAAGGGCATCCCCTATGAGGCTACAAAGTCTATTTTGAACTCTGTCAAGGCAGGATAGGGTCTTTCTAGCAGCTCCTGCCCAGATGTGACAGCAATACTCCATCCTTGGACGTACCTGGCTCATATAGGTAAAGAATTGCATCTATCCTACTGGATCGATAGAAGGATCCCACCATTTTTCCAACGGATTTGATATATGTGTCCCATTTTGGATCAGGAGTAAAGGTCAAGCCCAGAAGCTTGTCGAAACATGGAGCCTCCCCAAGACAAGAGCCATTCATTTCAATTGATGCCAGATGAGAATCAGAACATTGATGATGTAAAAATAGAAGCTTGGTTTTAGATGCATTAAAAGTAACCAGCCACTTCTTTCCCGATTGTACCACATGTTCAAGATCAGAGGAGAGAGAATCGAAGAGAACTTAGTCATTTACTGCCTTTATCATAGATGGTAGTGTTGTCAGCATAAATGTCTATGAATGATGTAAGGATGTGATTGGAAGATCATTATTGTAGATCAGGAAGAGAGTTAGGCCCAGGATGGACCCTGAGGAAATCCAACATTAATACTGTGAGCTTCTGATTTCTGCCCATCAACCACTACTTTTATGAACCTATCAGAGAAAAATGGCGTAATAATTGAGAAGACATTTCCAGCTATATCATAGCTGGAGATCTTGTAAAGTAGACCCTTATGCCATACTCTATTAAAGGCCTTTGATATGTCAAGAGCAATTGCCTTAGAAAGGAAGCTTCAGTCGAGAGATTCATTAATCCTATGAGATATAATCGTAAGCATGTATGCTTTAGATCTAGCAGAACGGAAACCATGTCACTAAGAAGTTTATTTTTGCTGAGATGGTCGACTACTTCTCTATTTAACACAAATTCCAGTAACTTACTCATGATGCACAGAAGACTTATTGGTCTGTACTGAGAGGGAGATAACCGATCACCTGAATTCTTAAATACAGGGCATACTGATGAGATTTTCCAGGGTGCTGGGAAGCACTTCTCCTTAAGACAACGTTTTAACAGTTTTGTAAGTATGAGCGCTAGTTCTGGTTGAAGGTTTTTTAGCACTATAATTGGAATGCTGTTAGCGGCAGTTGCTTTACTGGAATCAAGGTTCTTGATTAGCTTGGCAACATCACGCACAGATATTTGTATGTCGCATAGCGTGTTTTCTGATACAGGAGGAAATAAGGTGAGGGGTTGACGGCCGTGGTTGCATAGGGTAGAATTACATTCATTTTACACGTCCATCTTCTTCGGTGCTGACTTTGTTTCTACTTGACCACGTGGTGTCCTTTTTCTTTTTCTTCAGACGCAAGCCCGTGCACGCTGCTCCTTGGTCGAAATGGAATAGAAATACATTATTTAGAAATGGGGGGCAGATTGACAAGAACTTGCGTGCATTGAATTTGATTTTGAACTTCCATAATTAGACACCTAATACTGAAACGTTGAGGTTGCCAAGCTAATCAAGAACCTAGATTCCAGTAAAGCAACTGGCCCTGATGGTATCGCAATTATAGTGTTAAAAAAAAGCTTCAACCAGAACTTGCTCCCATACTTACGAAACTATTTAAGCGCTGCCTTAAGGAGAAGTGCTTTCCGACTCCCTGGAAGACCTCATCAGTTTGCCCTGTATTTAAGAATTCAGGTGATAAGTCATCTCCCTCTCAGTACAGACCAATAAGTCTCCTGTGTGTCATGAGCAAGTTGCTGGAATCCATATTAAATAGAGAAATAGTCAACCACCTAAGCAGGAATAACCTTCTTAGTGACACACAATATGGTTTCCGCTCTGCAAGATCTACCGCAGATATGCTGACGGTTATATCCCACAGGATTAGTGAATCTCTTGACAAAGGCTTCCTTTCTAGGGCAATTGCTCTTGACATATCAAAGGCCTTCGACAAGGTATGGCATAAGGGTCTACTTCACAAGATTTCCAGCTACGGTATAACTGGAAATGTTTTCTCAATCATTAAATCATTTCTCTCCGATAGGCTCATAAGAGTAGTGGTAGAGGGACAAAAATCGGAGGCCTACAATATGAATGCTGGAGTCCCTCAGGGGTCAATCCTAGGCCCAACTCTCTTCCTGATCTACATCAATGACCTCCCTAAACACATACTTAAATCATTTGTTGACATCTATGCTGATGACACGACCATCTACGGCAACACATCAAAGGCTGTAAATGACAGTTCTCTCTGATTCTCTCTCCTCTGATCTCGAGCGCGTGGTTCAGTGGGGGAAGATGTGGCTGGTTACCTTTAATGCATCCAAAACCAAGCTCCTATCCTTACATCATCAACGCTCTGATCCTCATCTGGCATCAATTGTGATGGATGGCTCTCGTGTGGGTGAGGCCCTGTGTTTTGACAAGCTTCTGGGTTTGACCTTTACTCCTGATCTGAAATGGAACACGTACATTAAGTCTGTTACCAAGGTCGCTGGAAAGATGGTGGGATCCTTCTACCGCTCCAGAAGATATCTCACTACTGATGCAATTCTCTATCTGTATTAAAGCCAAGTACGTCCAAGGATGGAATACTGTTGCCATATCTGGGCAGGAGCTGCTAAAAACAGCCTATCCTGCCTTGACAGAGTACAGAATAGACTTCGTGGCTTAGTGGGGGATGCCCTTTTCTCTACCCTGCAACCTCTCTCCCACAGAAGAGACGTTGCGAGCCTATGCTTATTTTATCATTATTTCCATGGCAGGTGCTCGTCTGAACTCCAATCTCTGGTCCCCCCTCACCAATCTTTCACGAAAAACACCCGTCTAGCTGAATCCTCTGTGAAAAATTTTCCCCACTCTATATCTGTGCCTAAATCAAAACGCGGATTCCATGAACAAAGCTTCTTTCTTAGAACTGCACGCCTGTGGAACTCTGTTCCGTCTGCCTGCTTCCCACCGGACTACAACTTGGATGTCTTCAAGTCCAACGTTAACAAATTCCTAATGAACCGCCCCCTTAAGTAAACACTTCATCAAATCTCCACACTAACGTAATGTACTTGCAATAACCCTTATCCTTGAGTGGCTTCCGGGCCTTGATAAGTGGTGATCACTGTAAAAAACAAAAAAAAACAAAACAAAAAAAACCTACTCCGACATGTTTGGGTTTCATTTAAGCTTTTAAAATTGATAGAATGTGATATCATTTTTAGTATGAAAAAAATAAATTGAAGTAAAATGTGTTTTTTTTAATAATCGACATGTGCTAGCCAGTTTAAGCCATAGAAAAAACTGTAATTTGATTGTTAAATGACAAAATTTCAGTATCTTTTATGTGGCCTCAGATGAGCTTGCAAAAGGCTGCATGTTTGGCATACCTAATTTTTGGGTGTAGTCAAATTTTCCTTTGCAGAAGAGGTGGCATGTCTTTAATCTTTAACAAATCTTATTTAGTGAAAAGATGTAATTGTTTGTATTTTAATAAAACGTTATTAAGGAATAATTTGAATAAAATATGAATCAAGTGCGCTTAAAAGCTAAATCACAACGTAATATAAGGAAAATAAACAAATATTTTACTTGTTTGAAATTTATCACAAATATATTTCAGAGGTATACTCCATCTTCAGTGTGTTGTTTTTTTTTTCTTTTCTTCTTCTTCTTTGCCATGTTGTAAAGTTTGAGAAAAAAAGTTTGTAAAGAGCCGCGCGTTGTATCTAGCATCCTTGACGTTATTCTCGCGTTGCCTACGCACAGTTCAAACATTTCAAAATACAACCGCCAGATACAACGTGCGACTCTTTACAAACAAACTTCTTTCTCCAACTTTACAACATGACAAAGAAGAAGAAAAGGAAAAAAAAACAAAACACCACACTGAAGATGGAGTATACCTCTGAAATATATTTGTGATAAATTTCAACCAAGTAAAATATTTGTTTATTTTCCTAATATTACGTTGTGATTTGGCTTTCAAGCACACTTGATGCATATTTTATTCAAATTAAAATAACGTTTCTATATGACTTCTCATCCTTGACGAATAATTTTAATGTTTTTTTATTATGAATAGTAGAATAGACTAGAATCTTAATCATTAGTGAGACAATAACACCGTTTAATTATGATAACCAAAGTAAGGCATAGTAATTAAGCATAACAAGTTTGACCAAACCTTTGTATTAATAGATCTGGGGAGAGAGGGGGGGTGAAGGGAAAGATCTTCTGAAATGATTTAAATCACCCTGGAGCATAATTTTTTTTATTACAATTAAAAACAAAAAAACAAAAGTTCTGTGCAGTTAACATACAGAAGAGGAACATAAGGATTTCTCTATATAGATGGGTACTTCAAAATAATATATAAAGTAAAGTAAATCTGTTTCTTGCATCTAATAATTAACTACAAAATCGATATTTGATTCAGATGTGCCACATACTTTTTTATTTTTTTTAGAATATTGGTTAATATTCTTAACAAAACTTATTTCAAATCAATTTATTTTTTCCAAAAATAAATTATCTTCCTTGGAAGATTCTCACAATGGATGTATGTATATGTTAATATGATAGTGAAAGCGTGTGCGTTATTTTCTGTGTCACGCTTCCATCCAACTCATTTAATTGTTATGTACTTCTATTTCTTGTAATAAATAATTTTACCAAGAATTCTTCATAAGTTATGGTTTTGGTTATAACTGATGGCACTCAAGTCATTCAATTTTTTTATAAATAATTTTACCAAGAATTCTTCATAAATTTTGATTTTGGTTTTAGCTAATGGCACTCCAATAATCTGTTTTTTAAAAATAATTTTATTAAGAATTCTTCATAAGTCTTGGTTTCGGTTTCGATTTTAGCTGATGGCACCTTTTTTTTTTATAAATAATTTTATCGAGAATTCTTCATAAGTTTTGGTTTCAGTTTTGATTATAGCTGAAGGAACTAAAGTTTTAAGTTTGGGATTTGGTTTCGATTCAAGCTGATGAACCCAAGTCATATAGCTATATATATATATATATTTTTTTTTTTTTAAATTGCAACTTTATAATATATAAAAATCGATAGAACATTAACTATAATAATATATACGAAAAGTCTACAAAAATTGAAATATATTTAAGCATATTTTACAACCTGACTACGCTAGACGTCCCTACTAGCTTTGATAAATACTTTTGCATTTTTATGCTGAATATCTACAGAATGTCAACCTCAATATATTACATATGAATCAGTTCCCTGTGGAATTTCTACAGGTCCCACTCATTTTTAAATAATAGCCTAGATAGCAGCAGCAGACCTGTACATGAAAAGAGGGAAAAGAAGTCTTGATATTCTGTTGGCTTCTTTTCTCCCTTTCGTTGCCTTAGAGAGAGAGAGAGAGAGAGACAAAGTACCATTTGTATTAAATTTATAGTGTCATCATATCGCATTTGCCCTGTGGGTCAATCGCTCAGCCTGAGTTTCAATCTCAACCAGATTATTTTTACACTAATTTTGTCGCAAAATGGACATAAACAATCTGCTTAATATTGTAATTTTTCTGTTTTTGTCATCCGGATTTTGATGAATGATAAGGTTGTTCAGTTGGTTAGTTTACCATATTTACAGAAAAAGTTAGGAGTTCGAATTTCTCAGGGGCCATAAGTATTTTGATTTTGTCCCAAAATGAAATTAGCCATTTCAAATGACAATGGTTAGCAGATTTTTTAGTTTTTAAATTCTCTTTTTCCTGTAATTTTGGGAAATTCGAATCCAGGGTGATGTCAAGTAACCTTGCTAGTGTTTAATAACATTTGCTCTTTTGGACTGCTACAGCAACGCTTATGATGGACTCAGGCATGACACAAAACTTGTGTTCACCCCAAATCACTTTTTTCTACTTCATATATTAAATGAAAAATGAGGAATAAGAGTTAAATATAAGTTTAATTAAAAGGGGAACATAAAAAAAAAAAACCTCTTTAAGCTATGGTATTTCGAAGCTAAATGCTTCTCATCAGAAGAGAAGGCCAGAATTATACAAAATGTAAATATAGATAAGAATTGGCTTTATAACATGAAGATATGAAAGAATAGGATAATATGATTACAAATAATTAAGAAATATTAAAAGTAACATACAAATATATAAGCGTAAAATGGAAGGGTAGTATATATGTAAATAATATTAAAAAGAAAAATATGTGTCACTCTACAGGGTGTCCACAAAGTCTGGCTGCATAATCTACAGGGTGTCCACAAAGTCTGGCTACATTAAGTAGCCAGACTTTGTGGACACCCGTTATAATAATGGCGGTCATTAAAGAAGAGCAAATAATAAAAGAGATGAAAAGATAGATGAGAAAGTGGAGAAAGAAGAAAAGGGGATGGAAAAATCAAGTAAATCAAGATAGGAAATACATAAATAAAACTGAAAATAAATAAAATAGGATTCAAAACTTTAGATTCGTTTCCCCGGAACCTTACTTTGAAGTTCACTTTATTTTATCTTTTATTTTTGATCCTATGTTTTGAACACTTCAGTGTTTTTTTGTTTTTTTTTAATCCGGATTTTTAAAAGTTTTTGATTCTATTTTCTTTACTATCATATTATTTTATCGATTAATGGGTCTCCTGTGGAAATTCCACAGGAGACCCATTCATATGTAATATATTGATGTTGGCATTCTGTAGATGTTCAATGTAAATGGAGACGCTCTGATATTATTGTAGCTCTTTTGTTAAAACTGCAAAAGTATTTATCTAAGCTAGCAGGGAAGCCTGATCGTAAAGTACGCTTAAATATGATATTTTAATTCTTGCAGATTTCGTATATATTATTATAGAGTTAATGTTCTATTAAGTTTTTTTTTTTTTTTTTTTTTTTTTATATTTTAAAGTTGCGATTTAAAAAAAAAAAAAAAAAATATATCCATAGTATTAGGGGACATCAGCTTTAACCAAGACTTTTGAAAAAAAAATATATGTACATATATATAACTTGAGTTCTCTCAGCTTTAACCAAGACTTATGAATAATTCTTGATAAAATTATATAAAAAATAGACTACTGGAGTGCCATCAGCTATAATCGAAATCAAAACTTATGAATAATTCTTGGTAAAATTATTTATTACAAGAAATGGAAGTCCATAGCAATTAAACGACAGTCGCTCGGACGTAAGCATGACACGTGAAATATATATAACACACACGCAATATCATATTAATATACAGATGAATATATATTAAAATATATATAAATATTAATATTAAAATACAGATAAATATATATAATATATATATATATATATATATATATAGATAAATATTAATATTAAAATATAGATAACTATTATATTAATATATAGATATTGGTAATGATAGATCAGTTTTAAAGGCAATGATTTGTGTGTGTGTGTGTGTGTTCATTTTTTGGGTTGACATTGTTATTGCTGATACAATAGCAAGCAAAGAAATATCACTTGTTCTAACAACATAACTAGGCATTATCACTCTGGTTACAAAATCCAGTAGTATTCATTGAAGAAAGGACAATTTACCTTTGTTTTTTTTACATTTCACAATTTCGAAATTTTTTACATGAAAATTGATAATTTGTATTGTTTTGACTAGTGTTCCCTGACTATTAATAAATATTATTTATTTGCTAATAAAAAGTAATAAAAAAATTTAATCGATTAAATAATTGTAACGTGGCTGTAATGCTCAAACCGTGTTCATTACAGTTCTAACCTGTCTCTGATCCTCACGCTGTCTTGTACCATTGAAAAGAAGCAAACAAACAAAAATAAATAAATCCGACTCGGCTTTAATTTCTTTTTTAACAGAATTCGTTTATTACCATTTTTTTCTTTCTCCCTGTTGCAACGCCAGCTTAAAAGTCTCTTGTTGCCACATGTCCATCTCACCAGGCGCGTTACTCTTTCTTCCGACCATACGCTGGCCACAGCCAGCCCATTCTTGCCTTCATTTTACCACGTGGTGTCCTTTTCTTTTTCTTCAGACGCAAGTCTGAGTGCATTTTTCAATTTGTATATGTCAGACAATTGCACTTAAGGGAACAGCAAGGATACTAAAAAGAGCTCTCGGTTGGTTTCAATAAAAAGAAGGGCAATGTTGGCAGCTGGTGTGGCCTTCTCCATACCCAGCATTACAATCTTCAAAGAAAGAAAAAAAAAAAAGTTCAAACGCTGCTTCTGCTGCTAACACAATCGCTTGCTATTCATCCTTCGGCTGCTGCTGCTATTTTCATCCGCGCTCTGTTACAAATGCATAATTCAGCATTTGACAAAATATGAGTTAGATTTTTTTAAATTGAAATTAAAAAAACTCGTTTACGCATTCTAAATAATCTTTTTCAACGATCAAATTTTGGAATATCAGAAACTGTTATTGAATCATTGAATGTTCGATTGATTTGACCAGCAAACTCAAGGTATTCCCTTGAATAGCGATGGTGTTAAAATAGAAAAACTTAACACCCCTCGAACACAAAATGTAGATGGTGTGCTCTGCACTCTCTTCGCCAAGGCTACAATTCCTGCAGGTGGTGTTGGGTGCCCTTTTGATTTTGGCAAACCAAACTTAAGCTCAGAATGGCTTAGTGTTACTTGATGGTTTCTGCACATCCCCATTTCCTCCTGCCTGTTCAGCTTCTCACCTCTGTCGCCATAAACTTGTCTTGTGTATAGATGGGACGCCAGGACGATCTACAGATAGCTGCCTTTGCCATATCGAGACCTAATGCTGCTATTGTTGTTGGGCATCATTCATGATGATGATTTTGTTGACATTCATTTCCCTGATATCTTTCTATTAAGAACTCTTTCTAGAAGGATCTTATATACTTATGCGAAGAACCATGTGAATGTTGCCAATGCCCCTAAGTGTAAACGTTTCTGTGGAATGAACTGGATTCGAACTTGGCACACCCAGGTTGTCAGCCCGCGTCGTTAACCATTGAGCCACTGCCACCTCCCTGATGCTATTGCATGTCCAGGGCTTGTCACCGATTCTGCTATTGATGAGAACACAAAATGGCAATACAAGTTGCACTTCATGTTAGTGATTTTCCATTTAGAAAAATGGAAACGTTATCTGGCTATTTGCCATCCCTTCTATGAAAGCCAATTTGTCTAAAGATTGATAAGAAGCCAGCAATGTGTAAGGTCTGTCGGATGACGTTGTTGAGAGCACTTTATTTCATGAATCCACAGTTAAGTGATGCTGAGACTGATCAGTATCAAGACGGGTACTCATTTGGGTATACATGTTACTGTATTTAAAATTTGGTACAAGTAGTCGGCAAGCTAAGTAAACAAGCAAACAGTTCTGGTGCGTTAGTTGTGATCTGCACCAACCAGATACTGGCTGATAATGATACATCAGGTTTAAAGCAAAGGTAAAAGTTTGGGGGAAGTCTATAATTGTTTTTTATTCTAGTGAAATGGAAACGGATTATAAAGATGAATTTTTTTTTTATTTCAATTTAATCTAAGCATTTTTTTCCAGTTGAGTGCCACTACTGTTACACAAAACTGCATCCAATTTGGGAAGTTTGTGGACTTAGAATTCCTTTCAAGTCTATTCTGATCTAAAGTAGTATTAGCTGCCAGGATCTCATCTACACATATGAAATGAAATTTATCTAGAAACTAGCAGGCTGCCTGGTGTTGCCTGGTTGTAAGATACGCTTAAATATGATATTTTAATTCATGCGGATTATGTATTTGTTATTAGACAGGCAATTCTCTATCGATTGTTATATTGAATCTAATATATAGTCGTCATCATCAAGTGGTGTCCTGCCTGGTACAGGCATTGATGGCTATGGCTCTCCATCTTTCTCTCTCAAGGCATTCATGAATGCATTGTTGCTCATCATTTTTGAGGTTGCCAAGGTATTCAGACTCAACGTATGTCTCTTGCTGTCCTCTGCTTCTTCTACTTATGATCTTTCCTGTCTACTTAATCTGTTCTAATATATATAATAGTGAGATCAAAACTAAAAACTATGACTTGAGTGCCATCAGCTAGAATCGAGACCAAAACACAACTCTCCAGCCTCATTCCTTAGCCTCTGAGCCATGCCCATATGCATATATTTACACACACACACACACACACACACACACACACACACACACACACACACACATATAAATAAATTCACCTGTTATCCCCCTTTTTTTTTTTTTAAGATGGAATTGCCGATCATTGAAGACAAAATACAAGCAAGATCAAGAGCGTTTTATAATTAAATAAATAACTTGGTAAATAAATAACTTGGTAAAGCAAATGCCATGAATAAATATCTGAAGATATTAAAAATTGGGATCTATAAGAATCTTTTACCGAAACGACAGGATTCCGCATAAAATAATGTAAAAAAAAAAAGTTTGATATGCCATAAAATAAAACTAGACAAACCTGTTTCGATGACATACATACTTTAGTTTTGCATAAATCTATTTAATAGATTTTATTGCTTATCAGATTAAAAAAAAATCTTTTTTTTTATATTCAGGTGTTTTTATATTACCCATAGCAAACTATGTAGACAACAGGGTTATTCAGACCAGAGGTGACCTATATTTCTAGATTTTCTGGTTTTCCATTTCAAGGTTAAACTGGTAAAAATAAATTTACTTTAACCAAATACCTCTTCAACATACAGAAGAAAATATTAAAACAAAAAAGCATGAATTATCTGCCCTTGTAATCGTGATTTTTGTTGGATTATATTATAACTAGCTTGGTTGCCCAGGTGTTTGGAGGTGTGTGTGTGTTGAAGGGGGGGGGCGGTAATAGGCAGGCAGGCTCGCACCAATGCCGCAAAGGCGGAAAAGAAAGTAAAAGAAAACCTGACATCTTACCCCTACTTCATGATGCGACTGGAAGTTCAGAACGTTGAAATTAGTAAAGTCATTCCAACAGATACAATGACTTGCAAAAATGGCAACACAAGAAAAACGACCCTCCTTGTAGAAAACTGCCCTGTTGAGGGTGAAGGAATTAATGTTTTTAGCCAATTTTTTTATATTTGTCGTCCGAAGGGTCGAGCTTCAAAATGATATTGATCTTGTGATGATCTCTTGCCTCTTTTTTTTTTTTTTTTTTTTTTTTTTTTTACACAGTGATCACCACTTATCAAGGCCCGGAAGCCACTCAGGGATAAGGGTTATTGCAAGTACATTACGTTAGTGTGGAGATTTGATGAAGTGTTTACTTAAGGGGGCGATTCATTAGGAATTTGTTAACATTGGACTTGAAGACATCCAAGTTGTTGTCTGGTGGGAAGCAGGCAGACTGTTGAAGGTTTTAAGGCAGACATAAAAACATACATACAAACATACATTTAAACAGACAGGTAAGATTTATATTATAGATTAGTGTTGGGATAATGAATCAATTGGAAAAATCAGAAGTTTTGAGAATATCAGAATCGGAAAAAATTAGTCCTTTAATCTTTTTTTTTTTTTTTTTTTTTTTGTTTAAAACAAAATCGTCCACTGCTGGTAGTAAGGATAAACTAATAAATATTGTTTTTAAACTAACAGTAAAACTAACATCTATAGATCACCCCTTCCCCACAATAATTGAGTTTTTACGTTTCTAAAAATATATGCATTTAACGTGTGTTTTTATGGTAATCGGAAAAACAAACATCTTTATATTTAATCTGAATCGGTAACTTAGTACAAAATCAGGAAAAATATTGGAATCGTCCCATCACTAATAGATATATAAAAAGAAATTGTAATATACAAATTTTCCAGGGTTATGGATTTCTGATTTCTGTCTTTTAATTACATTTTCTAATGATGTTCACCATTATTCAGTTGTGTTTCTATGTCATGAGGTTTGCACGATTACACGATTGCAACTCGTTTGAATGATGTTGCTATGTCTCGTCAACTTGTGCCAATTTTGTAGCTGGAAGGAGATATCCACAAAAGCTTCTTTCCTTAAACCACTTGCCTTTTGAAATTCTCTATTTTCTTTCCTCGAGTGTACCGATATGCAGAAATTTGAATGTAATGTGAACAGACATCTTACTGTCCTAAACAGGTCACTCCCTTATAAATCCGGTCCTTCTCACAGTAACCTCGTACACTTTAACTGTAGTATGCCACCTTTCGAGTAAACAAAAGTTTAAAATAAAAAAAAGAAATAAAGCAATTCTGTCATTCCTAGACAAATCCATCATTCGCCCATGCATGGAGTACTGTCACCACATCACGACTGATACATCTAACACTAGTCTCTCCCTCTTAGACAGGATCCAAAAATGAGTCACAAAGCTAATAGATATCGCACTATCAGCCAGGCTCTAACCTCTGTCCCATCCCTATACCTGTTTTACGGATACTTTAATGAAATGTGCCCTAATGAAGTCGTAGCACTTGTATCTCCTCAACATACATACTCCCAACAAGCAGCAAAATCACACCCCTTCACAGTTGAGTTCCTTAGCCTTCATTTATAGAAATTTCTTTGCTCAGACTGCTAGACTTTAGAATTACCTCCCTGTTTCCTGCTTTCCTAGTCCGCAGAATTTTAAATGTAATGTGAACAGACGTCTTGCTGCTCCTCACACTTCCCTGTTAGACACAATCCCAAATAATAGCCCCTTATGTTTCAAGTGGCAATATGCCTTGTTTGGGGTGAAAAAGTGTGAAAGAAAAAACAAGTGCAGTATGCATGGTCCACCATGAACGCACAGAGAACGAGGCATAAAAAAATGACCAAGTTCAGCATTTGCACCCCCCACCTCCAGGGGACGTCAAATCCTGGTGAAAATGAACAAACAGTGCAGTTTTAGGCCTTAGCATATGTAAAAATTTGAGTTCTGCACCATGCAAAAAGGAAGTGACTAAGATTATCATTTGCCCCAAAAGTCCCCAAGGTCTTAACATATTTAAATTTGAGTTCAGCCCCATGCAAAACTGCTTATTAGACATACACAGAAAATTTTGGACAAATATAGCAAAAATAGTCCCAAAAATGGAATGTTTTTATTAGCCCTAACAGAGCTCCTGAGGCACACCCAAGAGTTATCGCGAAGTATAGACAAACAAAATTATATAGAAATCAGTTAGTTAAAAATTTTCAGAAAGTTTTATAAAAATCCAAGGCATCAATTTTTTGTTTTTTTTTGATAAGCACAAAAGTGTCAATTTTAACAATTTAACCCGAAAGGCACCCCTAGGGGGACAACCAGAGTTTTCCCGGGAAAATCCGTTCTGTTACTTTTTTACTCATATCATGTTTCATTTTTGTGCAAAATTTAAAAAAATTCCAAAGCGTAGTTATTGAGAAAAGTGTGGACAGACGAACGGATAAGGGTGAATTTACAGATCTACCTTCCTTTTGTCGGGGGACCAAAAAATATTTTTCATTAAAAAAAAACAAAAAAAAAAAACAACACTTTTTCTTAATAAAGATTTCTTCCACTTGTGCAAATAAAATAAAGTTTGTTTTTTGACATTTTTCAAATATTAAAAGGCTTGTTCACAATCGTGCAATTATTTTAACCGAAAATATTGATTGGTCGACAACTCTGAAAGCAATCATTTACAATTGAAAACAGCACAAAATTAAAATTCATTTTAATTCAATCAGATGTAAAGAATTTTCATGACAGTTTAAAAAGAAACAAATTTATTAAGAAGGAAAATTGAATCTTCCAGCTGTGTATATCCAGTTTAATTTAATCGAATGTGTTCTCATGAACTCCTAGTACTTGTGTCAGTTCTTGACACACCGTCTGGTTTTACCCAGGATATGTTGGGCAACTTTACGCTATTTTTCCAGGGTGTAGCTGAAAAAGACAGAAAAGTTAAGCAAATCTATAGAGCTTTGTATATAGCTGGCAGACTTATTGAATATAAATTTATGGAGATTTCAATTTAAAAATTCATTAAAAAAATATTTTAACACCTTTTTATTTTTATATTTGCTTTTACGCTTCAAAATAAAAGATGAAAACATTTCTATTTATCTTTACTCAACTGCAAACTCCGCTGCCAATAATAGCTGTGTTTTTAATTGCTTGGTCAAGATCAAAGTGTAGTATCTGTTCTTCAAAGGCTACACCTCAATATCTTGTTCTCTGTTAGTGGAGGAGAAATCCTTCACGACTTAGACAATTTTTTATTTTTTTTGTTCCTTTTCTCCACATTAAAAAACGACCCTGGTGTCTAACTCTGTCCCGTGGGGAGGCATTGTAAATAGGAATAATAGATGTGTGTTTTTTTAATACAAAAACAATAATCCATATCTATATTATAACAACGCTCACATTCTTAGTGAAATTCAATGCAGTTATTTAAAAGCATTTACTGGAATCGATTTGTATCAAATGCAAGGATAGTACTTCAGCTTATGAACACAGATTTTGAAACTCCAACATTAATTTGTGTTGTCAGAAATTAACAAAATAAAAGCAATCAAAATCTGGCAGACAAATGCAATATGTTCACCCTCCTAAAATTTCTTCAATATTTAAAAAAAAATTATTGATTAAAAACCAATTACGTTTTTAGTTTGCTTTTCTCCGTACATTCGTCATAACTTTTGACTTTTATTTTTGATCAATATTTAGCCAAATTAATCTTGCTTAGTTTTAAGACATATCAACCCATTTTTTTTTTTATGCTGCATGTGTGGCAGGGAATTATGTAAAAAGACACATTATATAAAAAAAAAAAAAAAAAATTTGTTTGGTAGCTGATTTTGTATTCCTGTTCCAGTTTTGGTTTGCTTTCTTTTAGAAAAAAAAAGGTACCTTTCAGAATTATCAAAAACATTTAACATCCCATTACATTATCATATATTAAACATTTACTGATTTGTATGTGGAAGATTTCTTGAAAAATAAATATATAAAGATTTATTATCGAAATGCAGCCTTCGTTTATTTGTTAATACTTCACATCATTTCAACATCCCGGTTTTCTACATTGCTAACAGCCTTCTTATACACTTACATAAAAAAATTAATAAAAATGTTACACTTAAACAATAATTCTAATATTATAAAAAAAAAAAGTTTTAATTTGAACATATCATTTGCAACTGCTAGAAAATTGCTCCATTATTTGTCTAATTTTGCTATCTGCATTCCTCGATTGCATAGCAAGTCGAGATTTAAAATTGATTATGCCTTTCTGGCAGAGAATCAAAACTTTGTTCCTAAATATTGAACATCTTTATCTCTTCACTAACGATATCCCATAGAAATTCCGCAATTGCTTTCCTCATCTGTCGTATTTTCTGTAATAATTCTGTTTGCCCATCTCTTCGCTTGACTGCAACGCGGCAAGTATCAAAGAAAGGGAAGCAATTCATCCAAACTCGACAAACAGTTTTATTTTTATGAGAAATAAAATTAATAAAAATAAAAAATATCTACAAAGTGAAAGATCAATGCTAATAAAATTTTAATATATTTATATATATATATACTAGCAGGGAGACTCAACATTGCTCAGGATTGAATGATGATTAAAGAATATTTCACTTTCCCATATTTTTATTGTCATTGAAACGATGGAATCGTCTATTTTTAAATCAAATCGATTGATTGCCTGCTCTAGTTGGAGACACTTCATGGTGCACTGGAAGGAAGCTTCATATGCCTCCTCACGATGGCGTAATCCACAATATATTGTAGTCTACATTGCACTGTAGAGAACCTACTGTTGATTTTATAAAATTATTTTTATATATAATGGCTTGTATTAAAGATAAAAATGCAAAAGTCAAGTATCATGCTTCAACTGGGCTTTAAACAAAACCATTCATTTCGAATGCACCCCTGTCATATCAAAGAACCTACTGTATATTTTATATGCTGGGTCTTTCTGCTTGTGTGGTAATTAGTGGTGGGACGATTAATCGGAATCGTTAATCGTAAGAATCGTGTATTTTGGGAGGTATCGGAATCGCATCGTTAAAAAATACCTTAATTTTCCGATTCCTTCATTACGATTCTTTTAGTCTGATGTTGAAAAAAAGAAAAAAAAATCCTGATATTTCTAACCGCAAGAGAGAAAGAAAAAGAAACCAAAGAAATTCATTATTAACAGGGCAATGCTTAGTGCCCTTCCCTTACAAGGTTCATTCATTCAGATCTATTGTAATCAAAACTACAAAAGAGTTAACTTGAAAAGAAGTATGCAGGGCTCTACATTGCGAGTAAAAATAAAAAAAGCGCTTATCTTTTTGGCGATTGTTTTTTTTTTACTGACAAATCTTCTAATAGTGAATGAAAATGCTTTTTCAACTTATATTTTCTTAAAATAAAACGAGCAAAGTCAAATTATTTAAACAGTAAAAGGTTTAATAGAACAATATACTTTTTTTCTTTTTTTAAAAGAAGGCTTTTGAAAGAAATATCTCTAAAATGAAATTGATCACGTTGTATTATTTCGCAAAGTTTTGACAGTAGTCGGCTTCTTTTGAAGTTTCAAAAAAATCGACCCTATACCTATCTCTTCCAAACCTAAAGTTATTAAATAACCCCTTCGTTAATTTAAGGGTAATTAATTCAATTCAGTCAAGTTTTTTTTTTTTTTTTTTAATTTCATTGAAATAAAATCCATTATTTTTTTTTCTCCAGAAAGATAAAACCCTGAATTTGATTATATTAAAAGCAGAATAATACAATCTTTTTTCTAGAATTTTAAATTGAAAATTAAGTGTTTTGCGCAGTTTTTTGCCGAACGAAAAAGAAATTAATATATATATTTTTAAAAGGTTTTGTAATCAATTAATTTTTATGTCTAAATAATATTTACGATTAATTAAATAATTTCATTTTAAAAAGTATTTATAAATAGAATTTTACTAAGGACTTATAGTTTAGCAATATTGAACCGCATCATCAACCATGTGTGAATTGAACACAGTCAACCAAAAAAAAAATTCAAAAGAAAATGCTGGTTTGTATTACTGTACACATAGATTCGAAAAACTTGTAAAAAAATAAATATATAACAAATAAATGTTATCAAAGGCAAGATAAGTTATTTTTCTACCTAACTGGATATATTTTTCGGGTTTTTATTCAATGTAACATGTTTATTCAGCTCGAAAAACATGCAGTGTTTACCGATGTATTGGAAAATTCAAAATGGCGCCCGACACTCTCTTTAACACGGTAAGTTCAGGAAAAGATGTTATAAATAATAAACTATACAAAATACTGCTAGAAACTCGCTCAATATATGTTACCGTGACATATTTTGACATATATTCGGTGTTTTTTTAATAGTATTTTGTCTAGTTTATTATTTATAACACCTTTTCCCAAACTTACCATGTTAAAGAGAGTGTCGGGCGCCATTTTGAATTTTCCAATACATCGGTAAACACTGCATGTTTTTCGAGCTGAATAAACATGTTACATTGAATAAAAACAAAATAAATTACCCAGTTTGGTAGAAAAGTAACTTATCTTGCCTTTGATAATATTTGTTTGTTATATATTTGTTTTTTGACAACTTTTTCGAATCTATGTGTACAGTAATACAAACCCGAAAATGCATATTTGCATTTCATTATGTAAACTTTTATACATTGGTTTCAAAAATTAAATTCTATAAGTTTTTTTTGTTAACTACCGGTTGGTACAATTTACCGCCCCATCCCTTTATATTTTTTTCTTTTTGTCTTTTTTAGTGGATTATTTTCAATTAATTATCCAAATAAGTGACTAGCTTTAAAACAAAATTTAATAGTAAATTATTTGTTTACAGATAAACTGAATTTTCTAATATGGCCCAAAGTCCAAAAAAAAGTCTTTTTGAAGATGATGAGTTGAAAGCCATTTGCAAAGTCTGTCAAATTAAAATATCGCGAGGAATAAAACCATCTAACATGACCACAACCAACATGTTAAAACATTTAACTATGAAGCATCCAAATAAATTGGAGGAGCAAAATAAAAAAGAAAAGGAACAAAAAATTACCAACTAGTCACTCAGAGCAGTTTTATTAGTGAGGGTCGAAATCGCAGTGTCTGTTTTTTTTTTTTTTTTTTTTTTTTTTTTGCCTATGTCACCATCTAGGTGTCACCATTTTTTTTAACCCTCCTTAACTTCAAAGAGTAAATACAATATATACAACTAAAAAAATAATTTTTAAAAATGCTGATTCCATTCATGAAAAATTCTTTTAACTAGAAATTAAAACTTAGGTAAAGATAGCTGACTGACAGCAACAGGAGCACTGGTTAACTACTGAACCACGTGGAAAGGTATGTGGGGGGGGGAAGGAAATTAAATGATGATAATAAATTATGATAACCGTCTTTGAAAGGCACTAAACTCCTAAAATTTACTTCTTTAAAATTTTAGGCGGCACTCCCCGGCGATTTTAAAGCACTCTCTCTCTCAAAAAAAAAAAAATTAAAAAAAAGATTTAATTTTTAAGTTTGGGAAAGATATATTTATTATAACCAAATTCCTGTATGAAGACTGGATCTACTTTATTGGACATTAATTTGTGAGATAAGTAATTTTTCAATGTTTAATATGTTTTTAAAGTTTCAATTATCAATTAAATTTTTTTAATTGTATTTATTTTTCAATTTATTTAAAAAAAAACAGGGTTTTAAATGTATTTTTCAAGGTAACAAGCTTCGAAAGAAGTCTAATAAAAAAAAAATCACTTAATTTTTGATTTCGACAACCCTGAGAATTTAATTATTAAAAAAATATTGAAATGTGACATTTTTTTATTTAACATTTCTATTAGTTCAATTAATTTTCTTTCAATAATTCATTTCACTCAACAAACTTCACCATTTTTTGTTTGTTTTTTTTTTAAATCTTTTTCTGTAATTTTGGTAATTATGTTTGCTCAATTTTATCTAGTATTTCATTTGTTTTTTTATAGTGGTATCATTTTTATATGTGTTCCTTTGATATACCCTATTTCAAAATTAGTTTGGCTAAACTTATTCTTCACGTTAGAAAAAACGTGTAAAAGCAATGAAAAAGTAAGAAAAAATAATAGGTGTTAACTACTCCTTGTGAATTATGGAGGTCTGAAGAACTGCCGTCACAAATACAACTATCAATAGCTAAACAAAAAATCGTTTTTGAAATTCCTTTAATTGTAACTTTTCGCTATACCTACCTTTTGGTATAAAACACAAAAACTTTCGATTAATGGTATTTCTCATATATGGTCGTTAACTTTGGAAAGGTTATTTTGTATCTACGGCGCCATGTCACGTGGTATATTGTTTTTTTTTTCATTACGCACATTCATTTATAAATTATTAAATCAAATATTAATCTTTTTTATATTTAATTAGTATATATTTTCTTTATCTTCCGCTATATTTTTTTTATTTAATTCATTAAATCTGTTAATTATGAGGACCAAAATAATGAATCGTGTGTATTTATTCTCTAATTTTCTTGTTTTTGTTCTGTTATATAAATTCTACTTTATTTGTTTTTTATCTGAACGATAAATTCTATTTTCTTTGAGTTTTTTTTTCTGTATTCCAATTAAGTAAAATAAATTTTCTCTAAAATAAATTTTGCTAATTTTTCCGTTTAGTTTACTATATAATAATTTTATTTAAACCAAAACACGACGGTGTAGACATAAAATATCTCTTCCAAAGTTAGGGAACATATTTGGGAACTACCGACCATAAGTATAAAACTACCTGGTATATTTCAAAACAATAAATTCCCTAGGAATCGGAATCGTACTTGGTATCGGAATCGTTAATCAATATTTTCCTGGAATCGGAATCGGAATCATATAAAAATTAGGAATCGTCCCAACACTAGTGGTAATAAAATTTCTCAAATGCACTTTTGATATTAGGCTGTATAAGATGTTAACTTCGGTCCAAATCGTGTTCTTTCTTTTATTGGATTATTTCGATTATTGATACTTATCGAAGACATTCCAATACAAAACCTATCTAAGAACACTGTCAGATAGATAAAGTATATTTGTGTGAAATTTTATAAAAATCAGTCCAGCCATTTGTAGAGTCTATAGGGAATGAACTCCCTCTCACACACACACACACACGTATATAATAGTAGATAGATAGATAAACAAGATACTTTCATTTATACATTGGTTTTTCTGTATACTAGCGGGGGATACCCGGCGTTGCCCGGGTGTTTGGAGGTGTGTATGTAGGAGGAGGGGGGGGCTGTTTTAATATTATAAAAAAAAAAAAGGTGTAAAAGAGGAAAAAAGGTTTAGGTAGGAAGACAGGCTCAAACCCGAAGCATCGAAGCTAAGGTGGAAAAAAAATGCCTGACACGTTACCTCTACGCCAAAGAGACACACAATTGAGAACGGATAAAATTAACCCTTAAAAAACACTTGCAGGTGGTTTAAACTAACGTCAACATTTTCTAGGTCAAACATGACATCATTGTCGTAGTAGCAGGAAGAGGCTGAGTTTAGGGAGAAGGAACACCCCCCCCACCCCACACACACATTTTAGGTTTTATATTTATAGATGCCCCCCCCCCACCCCCCAGCTGTGGTTTAGCTAATATATGACATTTAAAATTGAAAGGAATAAAAACAAAACGAACGTGAAAGAAAAAATATAAATGGAGAAAAAGAAGTGAAAAAAAGAAGAAATTTATAAAATGGCACAAGTAACCCACAGAATAACTGGAATGTAAAGTCGCGTTTCACCCGACGGAAAAATGCCAATTCATATTTTTTAAGCAACTAAGAACTCAAACCAGTGTTCCTTGTATATTCCCCTGTGGACATATCTGCAGCGGTGTTAAGTGGTTGCGGGCGGAGTATGAATCAAATAGACAGAAAAAATTTTACAACTTCCATTGATTCTAACCGATTGTGGCAGTGAACTCTCATCAGAAAAAATATAGAAATGTACGAATATCAAGGAACTGTAAGGGTTGTAGGCCTATAGCACACCTCAGATCCTGTGCTGAAGTGTGGGGACATTACATTTGAATGTAATGTCGTGATTTTTAATCCTATTAAGGTCAAACTCACACGGGGGAAAAATGAGTTCATTTTATTTATATAGAGAAGAGAAGAGATAAACGAAATTTAAGTCTATAGAAGGCATAACAATGCAGGGATGCAACAGATAGAAGCAACTCTGAAGCAACTTTAGATATAATGGTGGAACCGGCTATGCAGTTTCACTTTATTGAATCAATATATGTACAATCATATATATTATATATGCACACACACACACACACACACACACACACATATATATATATATATATATATATATACAATATTCAAAGCTGGCGTAACAAAGAAAAACAATTTGCAACTTCTCTTTCGATGCTTAGCCAATGAAATTGCAGCAGCTGACAATTGGCAAACTGTATCTTTTTTATTAAATTGTTAGGTGAAAGTACAGCATAGTTGAAAAGCTCCTTTCCCGCTGTTAAGAATAGCTTTCTAAATAATGTTATTTCAACACGGTACATAAACTGCACAAGTACCTTTTTTTTTAAATTATCATACAATAATTTTTTTCGATGTCTTTTTCCTTCATTTTTGACTATTTGCTAGCGTTTTAAAACATTGTCCAGCATTTTCGCAAAATGATGATCATTGTTTAACATCCGTTTCCAAGCTAGCATGGAAACGGATGACTTTGCCTGATGGCTCTTTTCCAGGTCACTTCGTCTTCTGCAAGGCCCGGTCATAATCTCAACTTCCTAAGGTCATCCTTAACTGATTCCATCTCTTACATAGTCTACACCTCTCTTTAGATCCATCAATTTCAATTAACCTACATCTGCTGACTAAATTTGCATTATCTAAAAAAAAAAAAAAACCCCGGATGAGTTCATCACCTTCTGATGGTTTACATGACCTGCCCGGAATATGCTGACAATAATACGGTCTATATTCTACACAAGTACCATTTTAAAAAAAAAAAAAAAAAAAAAAAATTTAATTTGAGTTGTTAACTACATTTAATGGATTTCTTTTTTTCTTTGATTTCAGGTTAACTTGTCACCATGGCAACTATAGAAAAACTTGTCAAATCTTTTGAGGCCCTCAGGGTCTTCCAGCCTGTTGGGGGCAGCACGGAAGAACCACCAAAGTAAGTAAAATACCTTACTATATTAATAGACTGTCCGAAATGTATAGTTACTATTGAAATCAGTGTTTTATTATTTTCGCTACTTTCAAGCATATTTTAAAGCAATCGTATTAGTATAAAATATATAAACTGGAAAGGATATCATATAAAGAAATAAATAGGATAGTGTGTGTGTGTGTGTGTGTGTGTGTGTGTGTGTGTGTGTGTGTGTGAAATAAAATTTTTGCCAGTAACACTTGGTTAAGTTAATACTGATTCAGAACATGACCTAAGATCATGTCAGCATCTTCCATCAGTTTACGGTAAGTAGCCAAAATATTTGCCGGAAAAAGCCAACACACACACTGTCAGATGATAAATTCAAAATGCTGAAAAAAAACTTAGGCAAAAGAAGATTTAACTGAAAATGGAAACAACTATGAACAAAAATCCAAACTATTTTACTTTTTCATGGAAAATATCTAAATTTTTTTTTTTTAAAAATAATATCATAAGTTTTTTTTTTTTGTTTTTTTGTTTTTTTTTAATGAAAACCTTGTTTGCTGATTGGCTGATGATGTCAGCTTTTTCTGGCAGCTTACCATAAACTGCAGGAAGATTCTGACCTGACCTTGTGTCAGGTTCTTGATCAGTATTGTTAAGTTTATTTTGTCAAATATGGATATAAAAAATTACTTTATTTTTATAATCCAACATTTGCTATAGTTATTAAGTTTGTAAAAAACAAAAATTGCTTTAAAAAATAATCTGAAATTATTAAAAACTAGCAGTATCGTTTGGTTAGTTTGGAAGTCAATTTTTAAAAGCCATACAACATGTGTAAAACAAATGTTGACATAAGCATCATTTTAAAACGAATAACACTTATTTTATGTGATCCCCATGTTTTTTAACAAATCGCTTTCTGCACTAATTTTATATAACAAATTGTTTTTATCGTTATTTTACTATTTTGTTTGCATTAACTTATTAGGAAGCATGAACAATTTTGTTGATAAACGTTTTTTGCAAACAAAAGAAAGTTTGTTAGGAATGAAGCTATACTGGACTAGCTTAAAGTGTTTTATTATTGTTGGCCATCTTGCAAAACAGAAATTTTCAACAAACTTTTATGTAATCTGAAAATTTAAGTGTACAAATTTAGAATTACAATTTACAATGGATAATTTTTGAAAATATTTCAAACAGAATTACCATCTTTTAGTCGTGTCTTTAATGGATGCTTACTTTCTTCCTGTTCTTATTTATACGTCTCTGTCTTCCTCTGTTTATTTCTGTCTCTCACCCCGTCTTCCTCTCTCCCTCACTCTCCCCTTCTTCCTCACTCTCTCCCCTTCTCCCTCACTCTCTCCCCTTCTCCCTCACTCTCTCCCCTTCTCCCTCACTCTCTCTCCTTCTTCCTCTCTCTCTCTCTCCTTCTTCCTCTCTCTCTCTCCCTTCTTCCTCTCTCTCTCTCCTTCTTCCTCTCTCTCTCTCCTTCTTCCTCTCTCTCTCTCCTTCTTCCTCTCTCTCTCTCTCCTTCTTCCTCTCTCTCTCTCTCCTTCTTCCTCTCTCTCTCTCCTTCTTCCTCTCTCTCTCTCTCCTTCTTCCTCTCTCTCTCTCTCCTTCTTCCTCTCTCTCTCTCTTCTTCTCTCTCTCCTCTCTCTCCTTCTTCCTCTCTCTCTCTCTCCTTCTTCCTCTCTCTCTCTCTCTTCTTCCTCTCTCTCTCTCTCCTTCTTCCTCTCTCTCTCACTCCTTCTTCCTCTCTCTCTCTCTCCTTCTTCCTCTCTCTCTCTCTCCTTCTTCCTCTCTCTCTCTTCTCTTCTTCCTCTCTCTCTCTTCCTCTCTTCCTCTCTCTCTCTCTCTCTTCTTCCTCTCTCTCTCTCTCCTTCTTCCTCTCTCTCTCTCTCTTCTTCTCTCTCTCTCTCTCTCCTTCTTCCTCTCTCTCTCTCTCCTTCTTCCTCTCTCTCTCTCCTTCTTCTCTCTCTCTCTCTCCTTCTTCCTCTCTCTCTCTCCTTCTTCCTCTGCCTTCCTCTCTCCCTCCCTCTCTGCCTTCCTCTCTCCCTCCCTCTCTGTCTTCCTCTCTCGGTGTCTCCCTCTCTGTCTTCCTCTCTCGGTTTTTCCTCTCCCTCTCGGTCTCTCCCTCTCCCTCTCTCTCTCTCGGTGTCTCCCTCCCCCTCTCTCTCTCTCTCGGTGTCTCCCTCCCTCCCTCCCTCTCTCTCTCTCTCGGTGTCTCCCTCCCTCCCTCCTCTCTCTCTCTCTCATTGTCTCCCTCCCTCCCTCTCTCTCTCTCGGTGTCTCCCTCCCTCCCTCTCTCTCTCTCGGTGTCTCCCTCCCTCCCTCTCTCTCGGTGTCTCCCTCCCTCCCTCTCTCTCGGTGTCTCCCTCCCTCCTCCCTCCCTCTCTCTCGGTGTCTCCCTCCCCCTCTCTCTCTCTCTCTCGGTGTCTCCCTCCCTTTCTCTCTCTCTCTCTCTCTCTCTCTCTCGGTGTCTCCCTCCCCCCTCTCTCTCTCTCTCTCTCTTCTGTCTCTCTCGGTGTCTCCCTCCCCCCCTCTCTCTCTCTCTCTCTCTCTCTCTCTCGGTGTCTCCCTCCCCCTCTCTCTCTCTCGGTGTCTCCCTCCCCCTCTCTCTCTCGGTGTCTCCCTCCCCTCTCTCTCTCTCTCGGTGTCTCCCTCCCCTCTCTCTCTCTCTCTCTCGGTGTCTCCCTCCCCCTCTCTCCTCTCTCGGTGTCTCCCTCCCCTCTCTCTCTTCTCTCTCTCTCTCTCTCTGTCTCGTGTCCCCCCCTCTCTCTCTCTCTCTCTCTCTCTCTCTCTCTCTCGGTGTCTCCCTCCCCTCTCTCTCTCTCTCTCGGTGTCTCCTCCCTCTCTCTCTCTCTCTCTGGGTCTTCCCTCCCTCTCTCTCTCTTCGGTGTCTCCCTCCCTCTCTCTCTCTCTCTCGGTGTCTCCCTCCCTCTCTCTCTCTCTCTCGGTGTCTCCTTCCCTCTCTCTCTCTCTCAGTGTCTCCTCCCTCTCTCTCTCTCTCGGTGTCTCCTTCCCTCTCTCTCTCTCTCAGTGTCTCCCTCCTCTCTCT